>NC_143255.1:28965000-29269250 GCF_984573655.1 Nuphar pumila
ATTTTCTATTTTTCTAGCTCATCTAAGCTAAAAATATGCATGTTGACTTTATAAAGCATGCATCTGAATACATGTGGGCATATACATATTTAGATTCATCGATTTTAATGAATTTACATATGAGAATATGCATGTAATCAGATTTTTTATTTTCATTGCTCATGCATATAGAATATACTTATGAATGCATATATTTAGATTCATTGATTTTTATTGTCCATGCAATCTGAATATATATATAAGTAAATATATTTTTGGTATGTTGACTTTCTTGAGCATGCATCTAAAATTATACATGTGTTTAAGACATGTCTACTTCTATGTTCATATATACTGGATATATATATATATATATATATATATATATATATATATATATATATATATATATATATTCAGTTCTGTCAATTGAAGTAAATATACATGTATTCCTGATTTGTTGATTTCATGATCATGCATGTAAATCTGAATTGTCAATTTCATACTCATATGTGTTTTGAGTATTGTCGAGTTTATTGCTCCAAAAAAATGCATATAACTATTCAGTTTTTTACCTTGATATTTTCAGCAGTTGTATGTAGTATTGGCTTGGCCGACCTATGTACATGATTATGGTTATGTATATGGATCAGTCAGCATGTTGTGTGTGTGCATATATATATATATATATATATATATATATATATATATATATATATATATATATATATATATATATATATATATATATATATATATATATATATATATATATATGCAAGTTTGGTCGCCCCATGTACATGATTTTGATTATGTACATAGATCAGCCAACATACTGGTACATGTTTAGTTTTGCTCTGGCCTACCCATATACATGGTTCTAATCATGTACATAAATCAACCAGCAAACTATACATATTTATACAGGTCTAGTCCACCCATGTACATGATTATGATTATGTACATGGATCAGTCATCATGTTGATTACCTATTTACTTCAGGTTGATCATGTACATGGATTAGCCAACATGTTGTTTACATGCTTATGTTATGTCTGGCCGACCCATGTACATGATTCTAATCATGTACATGGATCAGCTCATCTGTTGATTGTTAATATGTCTATTTTCGTGTTAGACCAATTGTTTATAAATTATTTTTAGCAGTTAGTAGTTTGTTCATATTTAATTGAATGGTATAAGTGTTTGGCCGATTCATGTACATGAATATGTTCATGTACATGAACCAGACCAGCTGAATGTTATGCATGCCTAGCCGATATATGTATATGAACTTGCTAATGTATATGAATCAACCCAGTGGATGATATTTGTGACTAGTCAATACATGTACATGAATTAGACCAACACAATGATATTTTCTATTTTGCCGATTTGTGTACATGATTTGAGTATGTACATAAATTTGATCAAACCTTAAAAGGTTTCTGCATAGCTAATTTATGTACATGAAGATGGTCATGTACATGATTATGATTGGAATATGTATTTTTTGAGTGGATACATAAATCTAATATTAAATTGATCAGTTTGCAATTGTGCATATCATATGTATGAATCCGAAAATATTTTGATGTTTACATGGCTATGATCATATGCATGTTTGGTAGATTATATGCATGGAATTGATTATGAATGGTGTGGTCTACAAACATTGTATTTGCATGCGTATGTACTTGGCTTAATGTGTATTCTTTTTATATTTTGAATGTGCATTGTGAACATGTTTAGAAATTGTTTGTGTATTGCATGTTTACTAAAATTTTGCAATTTGCATAAATCACTTTTGAGATATGTTGGTGGTTAGATGTGAACCACTGGGGGCCGTGTAGGCCAAGAGCATGTATTGTTTCAACTTTTGTTGATTTTATTTATGTATTGCAAAATTTATTTTTAAACATTTATTGGTTTTTAAAATTTAATTACACTAAGTCAGAGCCTGAAATCATTTTGTTATGAGGATTTGTAAAATGGCTCTTGTGTAAAGAACTTTAAATTGATTTTAAATGATCAAAGAGATTAAACAATGTAATTAATTTCTTTCTAGATGTTCTTTCCATAGTGTGAGAATCTTGTATGGCGGTCATGGGGATTGTAATGATACTAAAACTCCGTATGCGATTGTGCCCCAAAACCTGATATAGTGGTTCACCTCCTGGCCACGATTTTAGAGAGATTTCAGTCAGTTTATCTAGGGGTGGTGTTATTGACTCAGTTGTAGTTATTGGTATATCAAGAAAGTGATGTCAATAGTTAATAATTTTTATTAATATCCTGACATTATGTGATGATTTCTAATGTTTCGATGGAAGGTGAAAAATTTTGATATCGGTCAAGAAAAAGTGTGAAACTCAATAATAAAATACAAATTGTGTGTTAAGCTATGATTGAGAACCTAACTTGAACTTCTAGAATTTACCTATTTTGAGTATCTACATGTTTAAAGAAAAGTAAAAATTAAATTTGTGTGTATTTAATAGGGACATGCATGCAAAAGTAACTTTGATAAGTTATTCATGCATGCATGTACATTGAATCATGCATATTTTATTGTTCAACGTTAGTTCATGCTTCTTTGCATATTTAGCTTTGCATGATATTTGGTTGAATGCTTAAATAGTAGAATAATTGTGATAAGTTATTTCTTTGTGATTTTTTAAAAATTTATGCATGAATTTGTTTATGCTATTTTTTTTACTATTTAGATTTTTAGAGGAATTCGTACAAGAACTTTGGTTCTTACCCACTTTCTTAAAATTATTTTACATGCATAAATGCTCAGTGATGCCTTGGACTGGCTAGCTGGAGGCTGCGAGACTTGTGACTGGTGTCTGAGTTCTGACAGAATGACATGAGATTGATATAGTCAATTTTATGTTTTTTGACTTTTTGACTTCTTGATTTATTTAATTAATAGAGTTGATTATTACTTCAAGTTTATTCAATACACGAAATGGTTTGTGGTTTGATATATTAAATATGTGATGTACCCTGGGTACTTGGGAGGCTTTTTATAAATGTTTAAAAAAAAGTTCTACTATTTTTTATGAGAATCAATTGAGATCGTTACAATGTGAGACCTAATTTGGGCCTTGTTTGGATCTCAAATCCAAACATAATCATTCATATAACTATATATCACACACACACACACACACACACACATATATATATATATATATATATATATATATATTATATTTAGGTCTTCTTATGTTTGAGAATTGATTCATATTCTTGGATCCAATTCTAGACCCATAGTGTTTGTCAATATGGATCTTATTTAGATCCAACTTGTTTTGAGAGTGGATCCTTTTAATGTATTTGGTCTTATGTCTTAAAGGTTTTGAGCGGTTTGGATTTCTTCAGTGATCCGACTTTAAATTATTCTAAACTCAGACCGGGTCCATTGAATGGATCTGAGTCCTTGTTATGCTATTTCACAAATTTGAATCAGGATCCAAACATGTTTAATTAGGAGATTCAATAAATTCTACGTATGTCAAAAGTATGACTTGAACTAGATTTCATGGGAGTCAAGCCTCATGAATCCTCCATCAAAATCTAGATCCAAAGATGTTTAAAATGCTCATATAAGTTAAATAACTTCCAAAAGTTCATCTATTATTAACTATTAATGATTTTTTTATAAAAATATAAAAAATAATCCCTTGTTATTTTTTAAAAATCCAAAAAAATTGTAAACTTTAAGTTAGTCATGTGATTGATTAGCTTGTGTCAGCTAAGCGCTTATTGAAACGAACCCTAGGTCCACTCACACAAAGTGTCTTGTCAAGTTTACTGTGGTATCTATGCCGAAACGGACAAAGAAAAAGACCTCCAATATTAAGACATTAACTTAAAGTGTCTTGTTATTGTTACTGGGATGGGAGATGAGGCTTGCCCACTAAGCTGCGGACACTTTCACTTCATTTTAGCACATTAAATCAGAACCGCCCCTCGTCACCATCCATGGTATACAGTGATGTAGGTGGGCCCTCATGAGACTTGAAGGGGCAATTTGTTAGAAGTTACAATCTTGGCCTCCATTATTTATTGGCACCTTGCAAAATAATAATTTAAATATATTCATTGCCATAAAAATCTCAGCATTGTTGGAAGATTTTTAAAATGTTTTTTTTAATATATCATTATTTCTCTTGGTTTTGAAGTTTTTGACATTTTAAACTCACTGCAAAGTGGATGAGTTGTCCCTCGCAGCGTGCCTTGAGGGGTGGAACAATATATATATATATATATATATATATATATATATATATATATATATATATATATATATATATATATATATATATATATATATATATATATATATATATATATATATATGTGTGTGTGTGTGTGTGTGAGAGAGAGAGAGAGAAGGGGGACAGTTCAAAAAGTGTATGTTAGATATGTTTTTTTGTCAAATCTAACCGTATGAATGTGACTTTTATAGTTGAAAACATATCAATATTGTCCTTGAATCAAAGTTTTTTGATGTGTAGGCAAGATTTTGTAATATAGAAAATTTTAAAAATTTCAAAACAGTTAATTTTTTAATCCTTGTAAAATCCTACTTACACACAAAAAAAATTGTTTGATTCAAGAGTCGATTCATTTGTTTGAACTCTGAAGATCACATTCAAATTTACCAAAAACATATGAAACATACACGTTTTGAAGGGGAGGAGAAGGGGGTGAACCATCCCCTATATATATATATATATATATATATATATATATATATATATATATATATATATATATATATATATATATATATATATATATATATATATATAGAGAGAGAGAGAGAGAGAGAGAGAGAGATGTGCTAGTCGATCTTTTTTGCCGCTGATCGCTACAAATTTTTTTGTGCTTTTAATGAATTAGTGGTGGTCACGACTGCCACTAATTTGTTAGTTTTCGCTCATACCTTTAGCAGCGGTCACGGTATTACAAAACAATTGGGCATTCCATGATATGCCCAATCATATATATATATATATATATATATATATATATATATATATATATATATATATATATATATATATATATATATATAATTGATTGTTAGTTAATTATTCATTTCCCCTTCAACTACAACTTTCTATATTTGATACTAGGCAAGTTTGGTTAAAAAATTATTTGCTTTATAAAAATACACAATTGGCTAAGAAATCCTTCGGATTATAGTACTATTAGCTTATTTTATCATTAAGTTAGCCGCGGCCGATCCATGATTTTGCTTAAAGGAGGGCAAAAAAAATGTATAATAAAATAAAATATGAAACTAAAATATAAAGGAGGGCAATATAGTTTTTTATATTTTGCTTAAAGGGGGGCAAAAAAATTTTATAATAAAATAAAATATAAAGAAAAAATATGCATTTTTATATTTTTCTTAATTGAGAAAAAATTATAATAAAATAAAATATAAAACTAAAGTTTCAAAACTTGTGGATGACTGCTAGTGCTTAAAGGGAAGCAAAAAATTTCAAAACTTGTGCTTTAAGGAGGTTGAAAATTTTTCAAAACTTTAGGAGGAGCTTGAGCCCCTCCTAGCCCCGGGATCCTCACGTGAATTAGGGTATCTTCCTCCTTTTTTAGGAACGTAAAGTTCTTGCTTTAGTGAGAAAAACAATTTGCAATTCTTCCTTCTTGCACTTTGCTTTTGCTTTATGCTTTTCTCTTTCTTCTTTTCAAGGCAATAATGAAAAGAAGCTTGACACTACTAACAAAAATAGGAAAGTTTTCCTTATTTTTCTTAAGTATTGAATCTATTGAAACCACACCCTTCGTTGGGAGGGACAGATTTGGCTAGTAACTACTAATTATTAAAGCATCTAATTAGTGGTGGGCAATGGCTCAGTCCGTAATGGACCGTGCTGGCCTGGTCAATGGCCCAGCCCATCAATAGCGGGTCAGGCCAAAAGCCAAGTTCGGGACCCCGTTGGCCACGACCCACCCATTGGATAAATCACATAAATCTCTAAAATTTGTTTTAGAAAATAAGGAACCCTGCTTGAGTGAGACATTAATGTGCATCATCTAAAAGTACCAACAAAGAACCAGCATAATAACAAACACCAACAATAGAAATAATGAGACAAATAGATAAAATTCCAACGAGAAGTAGTGACTTCTGTTGGCTATTTTAAAGTGGGTCTCATGTCCCATATGTAAAGTCGAAGACACATTACCCAATTTTGGTTTGCCATCAGCCAAAAAGCTCTCTCCTTCTAACTTGAAACATTAACCAAGTTCAATCAATGCCTGAACTTATCACCATTTTTTTTTGTATTTGAATACCAACATGCACCCTATAACTTTCTTACCCTTGATTTATTCTTATGAAGTGACTATATCTTTTATCACGACCAACATTTACTTATTACTATTATTTGAGTTGATAGCATTTTATAGCATGATATATCACATACACGAACAATTAGAACAAAACAAATTATAATTTTATTGGATATTTGTGAGTTAATATTTCTATGTTTCTTGTCAAGGGTTGTTCCGGCTTTTAAACTATTCTAAAAGCTTTTTGAGAAAAAATCACACTTTCTCCGGTTTCTTTTCGTCATCTTTCTGTTGCACATTATAATTTTTCTTATTTTCTTTTACCATATGCTCCTCATCAAACACAATGTTCTTACTTATGAAGACTTTGAGAATTACTCATTTCACTTTCTTCTCCTCCTATCCAAGAAAAATGCATGAATTAGACTTAACATCTAACTTGAAATGTTATCCACTAAGCATATTAATTGCCTCCGCCAAGAACCTTTTCTCTAATTCTACATTCAATTTCATACTGTGACCCTTTTCATAAAAGTCATGTTCATCCTTTATGCTAAACCATTATGTTGATGTGTCTTTAATGATAAGGAATTTTTTCGTTTCTACGTAACTCTATAAACTTATTAAACTTGTATACTCTTCCATTATTTTACCTCAAGTATTTTATCATTTTTCATGTTTGTATCTCTGCCTTTGTCTTTCGCTGCTTGAATTTTAAAGATGCTTCAACTTTGTACTTCATAAAGTATACATAATTTTTTTTTAAGTAATCATTTACGAAGATAATAAAATATTCAACCCCACCATTAGATTTAACCGTTTCAGACCCCATACATTTGTATGCAGATAATCTAATAAAAAAAGAATCCTAATCAAATTAATTATAAAAAACTTTAATTAAAAAATTTGATTCAAAACCTTAATAAAAAAAAAAGTCTAATCAAATCAAAGAAAAAACCCTAATCAAATTAAATATCAAAAGTGTTAATTAAAGATATTTGATTAAAAGCCCAAATCAAAGCTCTAATAAAAAAAGAAAAAGGTGCCAGGGGTAGCTTATGACTTATTCTCTCCTATTTTGCTAGAGAAAGTCCAAGTTTTCACCGTGTTTGTTGGGGGCACGTCGCTAAAAAAAAGTTCCCAATTCTCAGCCTATAGCGGTCTGATCAGGCCATTTTTGTCGAGCCTTAGAGGCGACCTCCCATCTCAGCTGGTTCCTGGAGCGCCATGAAATCATAGTGGGTATGTCTGAATCGACGGTGATTCCTCTCTGTTGATGCAACCACCACATCTCTTGACAAAAATAAATCATTCCAGCATAATGCCAAGGAAAGCAAGGTCCTGAAATGGGAGCAATTAATCCCAAAATTTAGTCAGCTAGCTTATTTTTATATGTTTTTGTTATAATCATGTATTTTTTAATTAATATTATGTTTTCTCTTCACGCTCACCATGTGATTCTAAATTTAGTATGATTTGCTGAAATTTTTGCACTTATTGCATACTAATAAAATAATATCCTATTTCTTAAAAAAAAAAATCTGATTTGAAATCGTATGACTCACGGAGTCACATGGAAATGAGAAATGACTCCCTATTCTCTCACGTACGTCAGGGAACAATTTTAGTTGGATGTACAAGATTGCAAACAAAACAGAATTTCAAAATTGTAAGATTTCCCTTTGCCAAAAAGAAAACATAATTTCATAATTGCAAGCCTTCCCTTGCCAAGCCCTCAGCATCTAGCTAGGTTCAAATCTCATGGGCGTCACCCCTTGCTCATAGGGTAAGCTACACCGAGTTTTGCGATGCGAGGGCAGCGACATAAAAAAAATGCTTTCCCTTGGAAAAAGAAATTTCAAAGGACAAGATCATAGTGACAAATATCGTGAGATTTATGAAAATCTCACAATAATATCGCGAGAAATTGTCTGAAAGTTTAAAACGGCAATTTCTCTCAAGATTTTCAAAATATCGTGAGATTTATGAAAAAAAACATAAATACTGTGATTTAAACGTGATATTTACGTTTTAAATGGCTATTTATCATGAAAAAAATCATGTATTTTTATTCTTAAATAATTTTTATTAATATTTTCTTATAAAAAATATTTTATATATCTTTTAATTAATTTTTTTATTGCCGAGATTTTGTATGACTTATGAATTTTTTTTTTTGATTTCTCACGAGTTTCTGGAAAACAAGAAATTGCCAATAAAAATGTTTGTCACTATGGACAAGATTAGTGATTATGGTCATGTTACACTTTGCTTTAATTCTAAATTAAATCTCATTTAGAATTAGGAAAGCACTTCACTATTTAAAGTGATGTCTTGGTTGCCACAAATAAGTGGATAGAAAACAAATTAAGAAAAAGTTTAGTGATTGTTTTGTTAGCGATTGGTGGGCTCCTTTGGACAAACATGACAAAGCTCTACTCCTTAAGCCTAAACGGCTATCATTATTAGTGAACAAATATTTATGCATTAAGCACCACCTGATCACCCTTCATCTTTGGGGACAGGGCCTGTCAGTTGTGTATGAAGCGTACTCATCTATCCAGCAAAATTTTGCGTGTGAAGTACAGTCTACATGATAGGAGAGAAAGAGATGCTTTTTGCTTTTTCTTTTTTTTTAATCTGTGTCACATAGACACGCTATTTTGCTGCATGCTCTTGGTGACAAAAGGACAAACACTAATTCTGGATTTGTATCGATATTATTTTATTGTAATATTTTTATTAGTTTATAATAATATTTTAATCAAAATATTTTTAAATATCAGAATATCAAAAATGGTTTTAATTAAAGTTTTAAAAAATGTGTCCCTCGTGTTCCATGCCTGAAACAAAAAAATAAATTTACAGGTGAAACATGCATCCCATGTGTTCCTCTCCCCACATAGCCTAAGTTGTATGCATGTTCAACTGACAAATTTTGTATAAAAAAAAAACAAAAGTTTTTATAGCAAGCAGTTTTAAATATTTTGAGGGCAAGGAGTAAGCCCACAGAGTTTTTATGCTGTCAGGACAGCGGCCTTAAGTACTGCAGGCAAAGCCAACGCAGCTAGGTCTCTGATCCTAGTGGTGGTTTCTCCTTGTAAATATTAAAAAAAAAAGAAAGCAATTTCAAATTGAAATGAGCATTCTCATATGTGGAAATCAGCAGTTTAGGGTAGGAAGCAACTTTTGACACCCCTTCTATTTCTATGAAAAAGATATACAAGCCTGCACGTTTATGATGCATTAAGAAACCTACTCATGTGGGGCTCCAACTTTTGAACAAGTTTACGATGCATTTGAGAAGAGATTTTCAAAATGATAATAGCCAAATAACACGTTATTTTGAAAATGACATCAATGAATCTTGTAATGCATAATATACCATAGCTCCATATTCAAAGAGAGAGCATATGAAAAAAGAAATACAAGCATATGCTAAAAATTTAAGAAAGATGCCCACTCACAAGAAGCTTTAACTTTTAAAATATTTATGATGCATTTCAGAAAAAAAAAAAAAGATTTCGAGATTAGTTTGAAAATAATGTACTTATATCGAGAGAGCATATGAAAAAAAAAATATACAAGCATATGATAGAAATTAAGAGGCTGACTCATAAGAAAGCATTCATTTTCCTGGAAAAAAAAAAGTTTTAAAGGCATTCATGATGTATTTTAAGACAATATTTTGAACATAATGCACTTTGCCTTATTATTATTTTAATGCTTACTGTACATTCAAAAGAAGGTTTCACCTAGCTTTAAACCTTCTATATTAATATCAATAGTGTTCAATTGATTAAAAATAACTAAAATACTCTCAAAAGCTTTGATATACTGACATTTTTAAAAATATATGTAATAGCTTTTTTAAGTTAAAATTTCTTTATTTTTAAATTAGATTAACAAAAATACCTTTTGTCACTTATGGAAACTATGATTTAACTTCCTCTAAAATCTTGTAAGAGGACGTCAGGTCCAAGGACTCTCCATTACATCAGCATGAAGATGGGTTTGGTTGACAATGATCTTCTTAATAAGCTTCAAAGCTTTTCAGAGAATCAAAGTCTTGAGAGTGGTTAAACATTGTAATGTTATTTCTAGAGCTCTAGTTAATCTAGCCACCATAAATACTTTTTGATCCAACTGGTTTCCTGGTGACATTACAAGAAATAACACTTTTTCACTGGCGTTAAATAAAATAGCGCCAGTGAAAATAGTAACGTGGTTGGAACCATGGTAACAATATAGGCTATATATAGTGATATATTGCCATTTGCTTTAGAACCTGTAAAATTTTCAAAAAAAACAGCCAAAATAGTAGGTACCATGATGTATCACAAGAAGTTTTGGATAAAAACCACGAAATTTTCCTTTATTTTGTTTTTCTTCCAAATTTTGTCTTCTAAAATAATGTGGACTTAAGAAGAAATCGATTTTTAGGATATTCATTTGGGTGAGTTCATGATTCTTCAATTTATTGATATTTTATCATCCACTTTTATAGAAGAAAACTATTTTTTATTTTTTGCTATTATCTTTATTTTTTATTTTTCCAAACATTTTGTGGGTTTGTCGTGGTTAGAGGGCTAGTGTTCTTAATTATGTTCATTTCTTATTTTTATTTAAGGTAAACAAATTAGCAAAAAGGGGGGAATAGATAAAAGAATGTTGTGAAGGGCATTTTAATCAGTTATGCAAGGGCAACTGTCATTAACAGACAACTCAGCCTCATAGTTTAATTTTGTTTAGCCACCTCTCAAACCCCCCTTTTATATGTATTACTCCCTCTCACTCTCTTAATGGAACTCTTTCTTGTACACTCTTCTTATCTCCCTTAACCGCATGCCTCTCACCTTCTTTTGCTCCTTCGCTTGCTCACCATTCAACCATGAGTTCTCTCTTTTCTCTCCATCATTGGTGGAGTTGCAGTGATGGAGCATCTTTCAACGAGTGTGGAGTTTCGGTGTTGCTTAGAGACACATTTTTAAAGGTTTTGAGGTGTGGCATGGATTTTTCTTTGTTAATGAGTGTAAATTCAAGGTATGATCCTATACTCCTCGTATTGCTTGCTAGTGTACAACATATGCATCAAAAAGTTTGTGATTGAAATAAAAAACAATGTTTGATTTATTCATTTCCATCATGACTTTGACAAAAAATGAATTCTTACATAGTTTGAGACCTTAGAATGTTAAATCATGTTTAGATGATTTTAATCTTCGAGTTTATAACATGTTTCAAATGAATTCAGGTTTAGATATATGGTTTCAACATGCTTATAATCGTTTCATGCTTCAAATTACATTAGTTTGGAAGATGACATGCGATAGATGGGTTCATGCTTTGATATATTTCGGTTTTCAGCATGTTCTTTCATGTTATGAAGTAATTTGTGATGTTGATTCCATGAAAAATTGAGAGAACTAGTGTAGATCAATTTAGGACAAACCTATGAGCGTTGAAGAATGAATTTTGAATGATTTGGGTGCTTAGATCCTTGTATTTTTGCCGTTTCGAAGGTAGAAATCAAATGTATTTTTGTCAGGGGTCGACTCCTGCAGTTTTGAAGTCAACTTCTTGCTCTATGTTTTGTTTGGTTAGCTCCGAGAGTCGACCCTAAGCTTAAGAGTCAACTTTTATGTTTTGTCAAGGCTGACCCTTGCTGGGAAGGGTTAACTCTTGTTGGGTTGAGTCAACCCTTGCATTCTATGAGTCGACTCATGAATAGATGAGTTGACCCTTGCATCCTATGAGTTGACTCATAAACAATTGAGTTGGCCTTTGCATTATGTGAGTCGACTAAAAAATAAACGATTTGACCCTTGTAATTGGTGAGTTGACTCATAAATAGATGAGTCAACTCTTGTATATTGGTGAGTTAACTCATAAAGAGATAAGTCGATCCAAGGTTTCGGGAGAGTTGAATCATGTGACTCCCAAAAGTGATTTTCTTGACATTTTGACTTTAAAGATGGGCTGTTGGGCATGGGGTTGGATGAATCAATCGTATGGACTACAGGAATTGTATTTAGTTTTTTTGAAGTAACCTATGTATAATAAGGTATGAATGTGAGTTTGGGTGGTTCAAGAGGCATCTCTTTTATATATTGATGCATTTTGAATGTTGTGTGTTGCATTGGGATATGAGATCCCATTATTTTCAATTATAAGTATTATAATGATGCTAATATTGATGAGAAGAAGAGGATATAGTTACCTACTTTTGGAATCCTAGGGTAACGACCTTATAGGTATTTTATTATAAGAACATGTTTGGATGTCGATCTGTAGTACTGAGCAAGTATCTTGAGTTGGCCTTTGTATTGACTACAGTTGTGTGTGTCGTGTCTTGGCCCAGACAAGTACCAGAATGGTACTGTGTGGTTTTTGTTGTCCATACTTGTGTGTACGTGGACTTTGAGCATTTGGTCCTTGTAACTCGTACTAGAGGGGTACTATGAACTTTGGTTTTAGGTGCCATTACCTAGAGGGTACACTTGTTTTATTTGGTTGTATGTCATTTTTGTGACGGTAGTTGTGTCTTACTCAAGATACTGGAATTGTGGTGATATGCGTTAGCTCAGGTTGTCTTAACCACAAGGGTATGATGCAGTGATATATGCATTGTAGTTGTAAGCTTATGACTATGGATTTGCATCATCAGATATCAAGTGAGTTAGCTTATCAGATGTGTTATGCTGGTAAAGTTTTCTTGTAGTTGAACCAACTTATCAGATGTATTATGCTCATTGGGTTTCTTGCAGTTTGAGCCCGCTTATCAATTATATTATGTTCACTTGATTTTCTTATTGTTTGAACCAGCTTGTCAAATGTGTTAGGCTCATTTGATTTTCTTATGGTTTGAGATAGAATGTCAAATATAAACAAGTCTGCACCAACTTCATGAAAAAAATTCTTATCAATTGGGTCCAAGGGATTCATCCCCGGGTTTTGATTGAGGATAGGGAGGAGAAAAGCGTAAGTTCATCCCCGGGTTTTGATTTTAACCTCCATTCTCGATCTCATTCCAATGCCATCCCTACTTTGATCAAATAAAAGTTGCAACTATGAGTTTTAATTAAAGAGTACAACTATAGAGTGCAGCCAATATTTTTCCTGTTGAATTACCCTTCAAACAAATCACGATTTTCAAAATAAAATGGTCGCCTTGTCATTATTATCTTTACAAGATTAGGCTAGTCTGGTAACTTCTCACACGACACCTCTGCATAAGAGGAAGACCTTTCTTCATGCCTCTCTTGCATGAAGCCTCAGCGGAACTCTTCGTTTTCCGCCTCTCGCTTTGTGTAGGAACTGTGAGTCCTCTGTGCTCGAATGACAAAACCGAAGATTTGGGGTCTGAAAAGGAGTGTCTGATCTCAAATGGGTCTCAAGGATGGCGAATTCTCGTTGAGGATAGAAGATTTTCTCCAACAGGCGGGTTGCTGCGCCGTTATCGATGGGGGGCTCGCTACAGAGTTAGAACGCCACGGGGCGGATCTTAATGACCCTCTCTGGAGCGCCAAGTGCCTAATTAGCTCCCCCCATCTCATTCGTCAGGTCAATCCCAGAACACCCACTTGTTTTTTCCTCTCGTTTTTGGTTTTACTCTATTGAAAAAATGAGTTTTTTGGGCTTATTATGATCTTGGTTTTATGAAATGAAAACCTTTTTTTCTTTCTGAAAACTGTTTTTTGGTGCCAATTTGATGTTTTTGTTGATGGGTTTTTGTTAGATGGATGTAAGATGTCAATTGATGCCAATTGAAGCCGCTTCTTCTTTATAGGTGTTGTAGTTATGCTATTTGATTGCTGGTTTTAGATTTGGAAGATGCTTGAATGATGGGGTTTTGTGTCATCATGGAAGGAAAATTTGGGGGTTCTATTGTAGCAAACTGCGAAAATCGGTTTGCTCGATAGAAATTAGGATGTGTTTGTGTTTGTCCCTCATTATGGAAGGCTTTCTCGGATAGAAATGATGTTAGCAAGCACCCTTATTGTGAAAGAAAGTGACAAGGAGAATTCTTGTGAGCATTGTTTTAGTGTTCCCCTTGTTCATTTTCAAATTGTGGTGGTGGGTGGCATCTTGTAGACTCACAGAGGTTCTTCATGATCTGAAGCTTAGTTACTTTGGATAAGAGTTTTTGCGTTTTGTACTAAGACTATATTATTTGCTTTCTCTTGTTTTAAGGCGTACGTTTCACTGTATCAATGCATACCACTCGTGCAAAATTGCTCCTTGTGTCAGCTGTCCCATTTGAAATTGTTCGTTGATCACTTTTAGGTGGTATTTCTTAGGAGATAATTTTCTAGGTAGTATTTCTTTATAAGCTGCCGACACCAGATTCTAAAATCTGAGCAGCCCTAACGAAGAAAAGATTTCATGATACGAATTATTGCTGTCCTTTAAAAGTAGGAGTAATTATTTCATCATTTTCAATGCTTCATATTGTGTGAATTTCCCTTTTATTACTCGAGCAGGTTCATCTAGATTATCTTGAAGCTGGAGCAGAGGTGTTAATTACAGCATCGTATCAGGTACTTATTATCTACACTATTGGTCTAGTTTGTATATTAATAAGCTTGAGGGCCTTGATGTAGTCTCTATTATATGGGTTGTTGCTTACCTGTTTTGGATGGTGCAGGCTACTATTCAAGGTTTCGAGTCCAAAGGTTTATCGCAGGAAGAAGCTGAAACCTTACTTGAGAAGAGCGTCCAAATTGCGAGCGAGGCACGTGATGAATTTATGCAGAGGTGTATCTCAGGAGCATATGATGCAATAGGAAATGGACATACGCCAAAACCACGCCATATTTTGGTTGCAGCCTCCGTGGGAAGCTATGGAGCTTATTTAGCTGATGGTTCTGAGTATAGGTTGGTCAAGCTGCTTTTGATTTTGCAGTTATTTAGGTTTTATTTATGTTCAGTTGTGAATTGGTTTCTCTTCTTTTGTAGTGGACAATATGGGGATGCTATTACATTAGAGACTTTGAAGGATTTCCATAGGAGAAGGGTTCAAGTTCTAGCAAATTCTGGTGCTGATCTAATTGCATTTGAAACTATCCCAAACAAGATTGAAGCTCAGGTATTGCTTGCATGTTTTCTGTCCTGCCCTTTTGATTGTGGAACAAATATGTGGTTTTGATAGTGATTAAGAAAATCTCCCTTCCTTTCCATGAGATTGATTGCCCGAAAATGTCAATGTTTGTTGTATCCTTTTGAGAACCAGAAGGGTTCTTGTGGTCCATGTTGCTTTTGGCGTTTATGTACTTATTGTTTCCTGCTTGAAGTTTGAGTATCCCTTTCCCTCATTTTCCTGCTAGGATTGGAAATCCTGTATTTTACATGTCCATATGATCAAGTCCTTGGGTTTCCAAAATACTATAAAAAGAAGTGTTTTGAATCATTGCTATTTGACTCGGACTTGTTCTAAAAAAGTCAAAAAGGTTGGGGATGTTCACTCGGTCGCCTTTGATACTTCCTTTAGTTAAGGTTGGTGTAGACCCCACCGGGTTTGGGAAAAGGGCCTCTTGGTAAAGTGACACCTGTCTTCGGCCCCTCATCAGATGCTTGTGTTGGCAGATAGGCTTTGTATAAAGGGCTTCACCTCTACAATCTTGTTGTATAAGAACCATAATATACCTTTGAGGATTTTTGAATCATACCCTGCACACACACACATGTATGTGCAAGCACACACATATTTATCCCAAGCATCTTTAAATTGCTTGGTCTGTGTATCACGAAATGATACGGATCCCAATGCACTTTGAAATGCGTCTTATGGGCCAAGAATACAATGTAGTTAAACATACATTCACGTTAGAAAGACCCATAGAACACAAAACTTAAAAATAAACGATTTTATTAAGGATGAAATTCAAATAATACAAAGAAATAAAAAATTACAAAAGAGCCTTACTACAAAACACAAAAACACTCAAAAACTAAGAAACTACCCATCACTCTCTCACTTTACAATGCACCCACCCACCCCTATTTATAGGTAAGAAGGTGAGTAAAGGACAAGAGGAGAGCCCTTCTAGCCATTGGAGATGATCCAACAACTAGAAATATAACCGTTGGACCCTCTCCAATGGTTATATAAAGTCAACAATTATTGACTTAGTCAACCAAAGTTGACTATATAATATAATATATTTTATATAAATAAAATATATATATATATACATATAAGATTACATCCATTTTAACATCCCCTCAAACTTACAATGACTCACTGTAAGTTTGAAATTACAAAGAATAACCCCATTACATAAAATATCTTCATAGACTTCATAAAGTTCTTCTATTTGGTATTTTTTTAAAGGGTGTTCAATTATACGCTCCATTACACAGAGGACCTTTAATATCACCAATGCTTTGAGAAAAACAAAACCTGCACAAAGATCTAACAAGAGCAATCTAATAAAAAATAACCATACTTATATAAATTATGGAGAGAGGATGGCCAAGCACACAAACATACAATATGTAGAAAAATATTTAATAAGTCAATTTAATATTTTTCAAAATGATTTAAAGTAAGAGTTGAGTTTGAACAATCATTAAATTTAAACATGATAGTCATTGACAAACTTGACTTAGTAGATAATCAAAAGTTCTTAATTCACAAGAGATCATAATAGAATAAATTTAAGAGAGATGCAAACAATGATAAAGTTATTTTATGAAAATCACGCATATATATGTATATATTTATTTCCAAAAGTCACATTAATACATATCCAAATCATCAATATCATGAAGAAATAAATCACAGAGGATTACAAATCATTTTTACCTAGCAGAAGATACAAGAAATGATTTTCATCATTTACTTAAGCAAAATCGAATACACAAAGATCAATTACATTTTTGAAGCAATATTAGTCATACAACTAAAAAAGGGTTACTTATGGACCAACAATAAACAAACTTTTAAGAGCCCATGATTAGAAACAAGCGAAAATACAAAGAGGGATCCCAATGAGGATCCACACAAATACAATAGGAGTGCACAAGCACTAGTTTGTCAAAAGTAATACAAAGTGTGAACAATCTCAAGAGCAATCAAATGCTTGCAATAGCCATTATGGGTGTACACGATACAACACACAAGAGATTTTACTAATGAAATGCTTAGAAAGACATTAATTAAACTTATGCAAATCAATCATGGAATAACTCATGCAAATAAAACATATACAATTAAAAAATGCATGAAAAAATCATCTCATAAAAGAGCAAATCTATGTCACATGGGTGTGGGTGCGGCACTTTCAAAAAACTTGGGTGGGTGGGGGGTGCAGCAAAAATATAAAAAATTATATATATAAAGTCCAAAAGTTAGACATAAATGACCCTAGGTGCGTTGACCGTACCCAAGGTTAGGTTGACCGCACTGGGTGCCGCACCCGTGTCACGTTGCGTCGATGTGGGTGCGGCACCTAGTTGGCCGAGTCCCTGTGACATAGGAGCAAATGAGTTTAAAAAAATTATGAAGAGATTTAGAAAATCTCATACATTATAATGAATGTATTTTGCAAAAAATACTAGTTTGACCATCATAAGCAATCACCTCACTAGATCTCCAACTCTAAAAAATTAAGTGTATCAACGACTAGAAGAAGAGCATAAACATAATGCTACTAAAGGGTATCAACGACACACACGAAGTTTTGTATAAACATCTCTTGTTTATATATAATGATACTCAAAACAAGTGTATCAACGACTAGAATAAGAGCATAATCACAATGCCAACAATGGGTTAAAATCACACACGAAGGTGTGAACAAACATCTCTTGTCTACATAATAATGACACTTAGATAAGAGGCATAAAGAGGAGAACACACATGAGATTAGAATGTAATGTAAACACCATGGTTTCATAAAAAAAACATCAATTCTTTCGAAATACCATGATTTCAAATAATATATTGCGATAACAGATAAGCAATGTTACAAGCATCCATAATAATAACAATAACCATATAAACAAATGAGTGATAAAACTAACTCATAGAAACCAAGGTCAATCACCTACTAGCTAGATACATACTTGAACTAATAGGATGACATGAGGTGCACACATAATTCACCCCAAATACTAACTCAGATTTTCAACAACAATGAGTTCAGAGGTTAATCAGACCCAAGGCAAATGATGACACGTCACTCATAAACTTGAGAATCTAGATTGATAAGATGACATGAAGTGCATACACAACTCACCTCAATGGCTAACCCTGAATACCAACAATAATGAGTTCAGAGGACAATCAACCATCAATCAGACCCAAGACAAGCGACAACACATCGTTCATAATCCTTGAGAATCTAAATTGATAAGATGATATGAGGTGCACACATAACTCACTTCAACAACTAACCCGGACCCAACAACAAGGTCAAGAGAGATGATACATCATATAAAATTCTGTGTTAGACAAAACCAATGCCATGAGAAGGCAATAAATACTTATGGAAATCAATTACCAAATAGGTGAGTTCATATCAAATAACTGATTTGAAAAAACAAGTTTTAAATCAAATTCAATAAAGGTAGATGAAAGCCTTAGGATGAATATAGTGCAATCATATGCGCAACAATATATCAATTGATGCAATTATATGCAATACACGATGACCATTTTTCACAAATTTGAACAATCAAGCAATCAACAAGGATCATGCTCAATTTAAACAATCAACACAAAGAAGATGAAATTTTTATATTACCTTTCATAAATTCGCTAATCAAGGGACATGTGCACCAAGGCACAAAGATCCAATAAATGGAGACAAGAATAATGGTTTTTAAAAAACTTAATCTAAATCATAAGTCTACTATGAGACAATGAAGTCACATATGTAGAGATTCATGAAGATCTTTTATATAGATGTTTAATACATAATTTTCTCTAATCACGAACTCTCATATGTCATACAAGAAATTTTGCAACAAGTATAAAATCTCTAAGAATCATGATATAAAATATCAAAGAAAAAACCCACTAAGAGTTGCAAGAGGGCACAAGTACCCAAGTCGATAAATCATCAATGGGTAAAACACAAAGTCACTTAAGACTCAACAACAAAGATTTTTAAAAATAAATTTTAACATGAAGGGAAATAAGGTTTCCCGAAGATGTTCACCAACTCAATAAAGTAGACACTCAAAGAGTTCCACCAAAGCATAAAAAAATATAGACAAGCCACAAGATGGGCTCACACACTAAATCCACCCAAAGTGGTTAACACAACAAAACAATATTTTATTGATGATAGGATAGAATAAAAGTATCCACCAAAGCTCTAAATAGACAAACACAACAAGTGCCTAAGGAGAGACCAAAGCAAAAAAACATGAAGAACACCTAATCATAATTTTAAAATTCTTAAGAAATCACATATTTACTTAGTACATAATTTTTAACATGTTTTGTTAAAACAAAAGTACTAATATACTCAAAATATATTTTGAATCAACATGCTCACGCAAGAGCCAATAAAACAATAATATATTTAAAAAGAGATTTAAAAGAAAACTTTAATTTCAATTAATTTGAAAAACATGTCCAATTTTTTTAACATAGCATACCAAAAAAATAGTTTTTGAAATTTTACCATAGGCACTTTACCAAATATAAAACATATACCGGAATGTGAGATCATCGAGTCCAAGTCATTCATCAATCAAGAGTTTTCTTTAGAAGAACAAACATGAACAAGGTACCAAGATCAAGATGTCAAGCTCTGATACCATGTCATGAAATGATACGGATCCCAATGCACTCCGGAATGCGTCCTATGAGCCAAAAATACAATGTAGTTAAACACGCATTCACATTAAAAAGACTCATAGAACATGACTTAAAAATAAATGATTTCATTAAGAATGAAATTCAAATAATACAAAGAAATGGAAAATTACAAAAGAGCCTCACTACAAAACACTAAAACATTAAAAAACTAAGAAACTACCCATCACTCTCTCACTTTATAATGCACACACCCACCCCTATTTATAGGGAAGAAGGAGAATGGGAGAGCCCTTCTAGCCATTGGAGAGTATCCAATGGCTAGAAATATAACCGTTGGACCCTCTCCAATGGTAAAGTCAACAATTGTTGACTTAATATATTTTATATAAATAACTATGTATATATATACATATATAAATATATGAAGATATTATATATATATATATATATATATATATATATAAGATTACATCCATCTTAACACTGTGTTTGTGTTCAAGTGCATGAATTTCTCATAGTTTACTCTCCTTTGAGTGTAACTAATTCCATCTTTGGAGCATCACATGCAGGCTTATGTTGAGCTGCTTGAGGAAGGAGACATAAGAATTCCAGCATGGTTTTCCTTCAATTCTAAGGATGGTGTAAATGTAGTTAGTGGAGATTCTTTGGTTGAATGTGTCTCCATTGCTGACTCATGCAAGCAAGTGATTGCTGTTGGAATCAATTGCACACCTCCTAGGTTTATCCACGATTTGATTCTCTCTGCTCAGAAGGTATGAAAGTTACTGGTTACAATTCTTATGAAAAGCATTTGTTTTCATCACTTCAACAAGCAAAAATGGTGGTTCTATTCTTGTCTTCACCCATATCTTTTATGTTGCATCTCTAATTATGGCCATTTAAGATGCAATTCTATTTTCATGCATTGTTAGGGTGTACTAAATCATGGGGAATATATTTATTCCCTTAAATGAGAAACCTAATGCATTAGCCTGCATGGAGATTATTGCAAAATCATGTTTGTCCTCTTTTTAACCTTCTTTTTTTTATGATGAGGAACACCGGGTCACTTAATGGGCTTTCCCCCCGAGAGTTAAACCCTGCGTGGGATCACCGACACCCAAGCCCTTACGGAGCCCACCAGTTAAAGGCCACCACACACCACGTGGGAGCAATGCTGTCAGTATCGGTATCAGCCCTGAATCGTTTGGCCACCAATTCAGCTGTATCAGCCGATACCGATACTCAAGTGAATCATTCTGTATCGGCCCAAAAATAATAAAAAATTATTACGTGTCAATCATAATGTGACACTTGTTAAAACTATTAAAAATAATATTTAAAAAAAATATTTTTTGGTACTTTTTCCATTTATTAAAAAATAGCCGATTCAGGCTTGCAGCATCGCATCAGTTGATATGCACCAATCTATGGATTTTTTTTTTAAAATTCTGCAGTCCATTTCATAGGGCAATTTAAAAAAAAAAAATCTAAAAATGGACCAAAATGACCCTGGGTGCATTGACTGCACCCAGGGTCAGGTTGACTGCACCGGGTGCCGCACCCGCATCGCTTCGACGCGGGTGCGGCACCTGTCTGGCTGAATCCCTGTGACATAGGCACTGATACTGATAACATTGCATGGGAGTCAAACCCGGGGCGAAGGCGCCAGCACCTTCTCCCTAGGCCCGATGCCACTCGGGTGACCTGAACGGTTGTCTTTGTAACCTTCTTTTTACATGAGCATCATATTCCTAAGTGGAGCAAGTCTTTTCTATGGAGATAAATGCTTTTGTGTTAACTATTAAATATTCAATGCGATGAAATACTTTTAGACTTAGTTCCATATATTTGCAAAGCATACTAATCTGAAGGCCCTGTTGGAGCAGGTGCTTGGAGCCGTTTTCTTATGAGGAAATTGTATGGTTTGTCTTTTTATGTTTTGCAAGTAACTCAGTCATAGAATTTCTCTTTGCACCACTATGATATTTATATGTCTAAATTTGGAATATGTCAGCTACCATGGGGATTTTACACAATTTTTTTGGTGTCACAATTGGTTGTTATACTTGTTTTTACAGGTCACTACAAAACCAATTCTTATCTATCCAAACAGCGGGGAGACATATGATGCAGTAAAAAAGGAATGGGTGGTGAGTTATCTGGACATATGCTTTTTGATTCACCTAGTATGCCATTTTGCTACTGTCAAAAACCAGTTTGTGATTGTATTCATGTAAGAATGCTGCTGTATGCTAATATAAAATTGCATTTCTTGGAAGACATCGTAGTGTAATAATTATTGTTTGATGTCAAAGCAACCTCCTGATTTTGTGGATAAATAAAGCATCTAAAAAGTAAGTACTACTGCCAGAACATTTCATGCATCAATTGGTCATGCTGCACCCATTGTTGCCATAAGTTCCTATTGTATCCTTGGTTTATGTCAACCTTTCTTACTGGTGCTTTGATGGGTCTCCCCGGTCCCTTCAACATGTCCAAACATATTTATGCTAACCTGAAAGGTGCAAACATTTTTTTTCTTCTAAACTTTCTGACGCTTCTTATGCTGAAAACGTCTTGATTCTTGACTAATGCCAGTTTCCCTTGATAAAAAAAAATCATGCTTTGGATATAATTGTTTTGATGTAAAATTTCTTTTTTTGTGAAAAGTTTTGGTGTATCACAGGTTGTTGACTTTAAATTCCTTTGGAAACCTCGAGCCCATCTATACATCAAGCCTTTTAACTTAATGCGTGTTCTTCACTGAATAGACTATAGAGGACCCATTGGTAAAAAACATTGGCTGCAAATATTAAAAAAATCAATGGGTTACTGGAGAGTATGGTGCTGTCAATGTACCAATGTCAAGCCCTTTGTTTCTATAAATATATATAAGTAAAATCAAAATAATGACAAATAGTGACAATGAACAAATAAATGAATAGATATAAATAATAAACACATGTATATATATATATATATATATATATGGTGGTTCATGTAATGAAATATGTGAGAAACATAAAACAAGAGCTTCTAAGAGCTTACAAGATCATAAACACAAAGTGCACATGCACAAATCCATTTGGGACAATGCCAAAGCAGTAAGGCACTACACAAGCACAAAGTGCATATACAAACATAAAAAAATGTACTCTTTATTGAATAAAATGCTTAGGAAAAGCATTAACAATACAAGAGGGGGAACACCCCTATTTATACACAAAACAAGCCACACATAGGGCCATTGGGACCTTCCCAACGGCTAAACATAGAGTCGTTGGAGAGGTTCCAATGACTCTGGGTCTTTGACTTAAATGCCCTCAACCCAAAACATATTTACTAAATTACAAAAATAAAAGGAAAAATTACAAGAAAACCATTGGGCCCCTATTGAGCATAGCTTATTACAATACTGTGAAAATATTGAAATACTAGAAATAGAGTCGTTGGGGTTCCAACTACTCTATGGGTCTTTGACTTAAATGCCCTCAACCCAAAACATATTTACTAAATTACAAAAATATAAGGAAAAATTACAGGAAAACCATTGGGCCCCTATTGGGCACAACTTATTACAATACTGTGAAAGGATTGAAATACCCCTAATGGGTATTTCCTATTAGGACATCATAAATACTAATATATATATATATATATATATATATATGTCACAACTTAACACTCCCCTTCAAACTTACGGTGTGATATACCGAAAGTTTGAAAATACAAAAAGAATCAATAGGAAGGATCCAAGTCTTCAATGATAATCTTCATCAAATGCTTGCATCGGCTATCTCCATCTTCATGATGCATCAATAATAAAATTTCTTCTTCAGATCATGGCATTTTTAAGAACCTACAAAGAGAACAAAATAAAGGTTTCAACTACACAAAGGAAGATATATTAACCAAATAGTTATATAATTTCAAATCAAATATATTTTGAACATGATCAACACTTAAGTAGAATTTTTAAATAAAGTAGCAATAATTTTAAGATTTTAGATATATTAGTAACAATTCAAGCAAGATACAATGGCCATTTAAAGAAAATACAAGGAATATATTTCAAAATCAATTTTTAAGAATTTCTTGTTTAGGCAATTATAACCATAAAAAACATATCTTTCATAAATTCTGAACTTAGTAGAATTTTGATCACTAGAATTCAAAAAACAAGCATATATTAGAAACTCAAGAGAGTGTCTTAAAAGCTACAATGAGATATAAAGCAAAGTGGTCCCTTATGGACCAAGAATATTGTCACAATGAAGACACATAACTTATTAAGAGTCATAAGCAAAAAATATAAAATGTTCTCATTAATAAAATGCTTAGAAAAACAAATTTTAGATATAAAATATCGATAAGACGAACAATTTTGCAATAATGTCTTAATTGCTTGGGTAAACATTTCAAATGAGATTTCACTCATTAATGATGCTAAGCAAAACATGACAACATGTATATCCAATGTAAGTATTCAAAGGAGTTTATAATAATAATTGAGGAATTAATTAAATTCATGCAAAACATGCAAGACAACCAACATTGAACAAATCTAAATATCCTCAATATATATATATATATATATATATATATATATATATATATCCAACATGCAATTAAAGCATATTCAATGCACATAACCATGCATGAAAAATATTTCAATGAATAAACATTTCTCATACAGACAAAAAGAGTAGTAAAAGTTTAAAAATTTTATGGAGAGATTTAAAAAATCCCACATAACAAAATGAATGATATTTGTAAATCTCAACATCAATTTGCTCACCACAAGCAACCACTTCTTTGACCTCCAACCCCAAAAACCTCACAATTCAAGTGTATTAGCGCATATGACGAGAAATCAAATACAAATGTCAAAAATAACCATACCAATGACCATGCACCAGCAATACTGGCTATTTGACAATACAAATCAACTACAACCACAAGAGGTGCACATCCCCCACCTCACAAATGATTGTAAAACTTTCAACAATAACATCAACTACAACGGGGGTACATAACTCACCACAGCCATGTTTGTAAAATTGATAAACACAAATCTCTTATCCAACAAAAAAGGTCACTCAAATAAGAGATAAGAGTGGAGAAAACAAGATAGACATATGTACTGTAATGAAGACAAACTAATGAGAACGAGCAAGAAAATTTGAAAACAATATTTAAAGCAATAAATTTTGCAATAATATGCATAAAATGGTCACAAGCAAATAATAATAGTCATCACTAACAAAAATCAATATTAGCATCCAATAAACAATAAAGGCCAAATAAACAATTGAGTGATTCAACTCACTCATGGAACTAGAGGTCAATCAACTCTCAGTCAGAGCCAAGACAAGTGTCAATACGACATCCATAAACTTAACAATCTATACTGGCAAGAAGATAGAGGTGCACACGTAACTTACCTCAACAACTAACTCTGGCTCCACAACATCAAGGTGCAAAAAAAACAAATGAGTGATATAACACACTCATAGAACTAGAGGTCAATCAACTGGCCAAAACATCTTGCAATCCATACTGACAAGAAGACAAAGGTACACACATAGCTCACCTCAACAACCGACTCTGGCTCCATAATACAAAAGTGCAAACAAATAATAATGGATGTATCGAAAAAAGAGTGATGGACTAAGCCATATAAAAAGGCAAATAGGAAAGCCTTGAAAGACATTCCAAGGAACAAGAATCGATTCAAAATTTTCAAATCAAGTGAAACTCTCAAATAAGTTTAGAAAAAACATGCAATAAATGTAATCATATGACAAGATAAAATGTCCACTAATGAGAGTCTTTAACATGAATGTCCATCAATAGATATAAAATGGACAAGGACAAGAATACCACAAAGGGTACACTTACAACACCCATAAGGTGCTAAGAAATATCACAATCACAAGCCTTCAATCACGAACTAAAAATGTCCACCAATGAGCAAACACAAAGGTGTTCTCTAAGGAAAACACTCACAGGAACCCACAAAGGGGTACATACAAGAAGGCTTACAATATAAAAATAATATTTTATTGAATATCACAAGCATGCAAGAAGCATAATACTTAGAACTCATGTGAGATAACATGAGGTAAAAAACATGTAAGATAACGTTCATTAAGGAGCCATGAGTCTAAGAAATATCACAATCACAAGGCATAAACCATTCAAATGCAATAAAACTACCCCCCAAATGGGCGCAATCACAAAGGCCACTAAAAGGACCAACAAAGAACACACTTAAAAAGCATTCATAAACCTCATAGAGAAGATCAACATAAAATCCTCAAGGATGAGTGCATAATTCCCATAAAAGAACAAGTTTTGTATTAGAGATCATGCTCAATTCCTTATACATAAATAAACAAACTCATTCATTAATGTGTATGTAAAACACTCACAAGTGCACAAAGGTCATATATCCATATGAAAAACATCATTTATTCAAATTTTAAAATATCAAGATATTCATGGACCATGATCACTAAGAACTTAGCCACATAAAATATTTTAATATAAAATATTCTAAGTTTCACATAAGAATACATCAAAGACAAAAGAAACAAATTCAACCCCAAGTTAAGAAAAATCTCATAAAAGCATACTTGTGAATGACACACAAAGCTATTTTAAAATAAATATTTCAAAACATTTTTTAAAATATTTAAAAATATTAAAAAAAAACAAGACAAAGCCCAATATAACACAATAAATTTGAAGTCATATATATGAACATGTTTTGACATTTATAACCATGAAGAGCTCGAATAAAGCACCTAAGCGTCAAAAAGAAAACATGCTCAAGAATCTTAGATTATATACGTACATATTAAGCAAAGAGAGTTCAAAAACCTAAGCTTCAAACTAGATTTTATAAAAGTATATATAAATATCATTTCTCAAGACCAAATAAATATTATAATCCATTTAAGTATAAATCCAAAAATAAATTTGAAAAGCATTTAAAGAAATTAGTTTTAACACAAATAACAAATAATTTTTCAAAGATAAGAAAAAAATGAGTGTTTTCTCATGCATAATGCATGAGATAAACAACTCAAGTAAAAACTAAGATTTAAGATACATACTAGGTCAAGATCTCATTTGAATCCAAGCCATACACCGATCACGATTCTTTCATAAAGCACGAACTTGAACCAAGAAATCCCAAGACCCAAAAAGACAAAAAATACCAAAAAAAAGTTCTTTGCTCTGATACCATGTAATGAAATATGCGAAAACACAAAACAAGAGCCTCTAAGGGCTTACAAGATCATAAACACAAAGTGCACATATACAAGTGCACTAGGGACAATACCAAAGCACTAAGGCACTACACAAGCACAAAGTGCATATACAAACATCAAAGAGTCAAAAATAATAACACAAGAACATAAAAAATATAATATTTATTGAATATGCTTAGGAAAAGCATTAACAATACAAGAGGAGCTATGTCACTAGGACTCTCCAACTAAGTGCCGCACCCGATGCAGTCAACCTGACCCTGGGTGCAGTCAACGCACCCAAGGTCATTTATGTCAAACTTTTGGGCTATATATATATATATATATATATATATATATATATATATATATATATATATATATTATTTTTTTTGCCGCACCCCCGCACCCAAGTTTTTTGAAAGTGCCGCACTCGCACCCATGTGACATAGAAGAGGAGGAATATTCCTATTTATACACAAAACAAGCCACACATAGGGCCATTGGGACCTCCCTAATGGCTAGAAATAGAGTCATTGGGGAGGTTCCAACGACTCTAGGCCTTTGATTTAAATGCCCTCAACCAAAAACATAATTACTAAATTACAAAAACAAAAGAAAAAATTACAAGATGACCATTGTCCCCTATTGGGTAGGGCCTATTACAATACCGTGAAAAGACTGAAATACCCCTATTGGGTATTTTCTATTAGAACATCATAAATACTATATATATGTGAATTTGCTAGGAAACAACCATTGGATCATGTATTTTGGATGAAGAATGTGATTTTTAAATGCTTGAATATTTATGAAGATTATGAGTCATTGGTTTTAAAACCTTTATATATATATATATATATATATATATATGTATATGTCACAACTTCACAATACACACTTGATTTACATATATTTAAGCTCTAAGAACAAGATCTAACCGTTGGATCATGTTTAGCATGTGCTATTTATTATTTTGATTAGTTAAAGTTGACTCAAATATGATATTTTATACCATTTTTAAACCACACTTATTTTCATGAATTGTAAGCCGTTGATTTTCACCATCTCAAAAATGAAATCTTATGACATCAAATATGATAAAAAAATAAATCATGCTAAACACATCTGTATGGTTAGATTTACCATTTGGTGGCTAGATCTATGCAAAAAAGAGTGTGTACCACCATATGGTTATTAAAATATATATATATATATATAATACATTTTGTTCTAAGTTGCCCGTTAGGGGCATTTTCATCTTTTCACATATACTCATAGTTGTTTTCTAGAAACAACTATTTTCTTAGTTTAGTTTTTGTAATTCTTTTTCATGTATTTTTTACTTTTTATTTTTCATTTAGTTAATTTTAGGATGAAGGCGTAGTTGTTGTTGTATTTAGTTAATACTTTTTGGGGCCCCACTCATGAAGTTGTTGGGGCCTCAATGGTCATAAATATGACCGTTGGAAGCTCCCCAACGACTCTACGAGGAGAGCTCCCAATGGTCTCCCTTTCTCTCTTTATTGTGTATAAATAGAGGGTGTTCCCTTTTATTCTCTTCGTGTATTTTACATGCCTCCTTCAATAATATTTATTCTTTACTTATTGGCATTGCCTTTTAAGGCTTTTTGTATTGTCCCATCGTAGACTTCTTGCTTATGTGCTTATTGTGCCTTTGTATTTGTCAACTATTGGACTTGGTTGATGCTTTTGCATCTTAAGTTTGTAATTCCGCATACTTCATTACATGGTATTAGAGCAAGGTTGTGTTCTTGGTCTCTTGAAAAGTGACCATTGAAAGATCGTGATTTGAGAATCAAGTTATTGTCAAACTTTAAGTAGAGGATTTCTTTTTTCATACTCTTTGTCTTTCTCTGTAAGTCACAATGGAGAATGAATAAAAGATTGATCTCTCATTCAAGTTAAATGGTACCAATTAGATGATGTGGGCATCCACCATGAAGAATAACCTCGAAGGCAAGAAACTTTTGGGATATATGATGAGCTCTATTCTGAAACCTCAACTCAAACTCATCAAGATTGAAGGAGGTAAAAAAAAAAAAACTGTAGAAGGAAATGCTTGCACAAAAGCTATTGAGGATCATCAATCTAAGATAGAAGATTGAGAAAGTAAACATGCCAAGATTCTTGCATGGTTTATAAACAATGTTGAGCTCAAGATATGTGCCAACATAGCTAAATTTCGCAAGGCAAACAAGACATGTTTTTTCATTATATATATATATATATATATATATATATATATATATATATATATATCTTGCAAGACAATTCTTTCTCCAAGAAAAAATACGTACCATTAAACAAGAGGACATGAGTGTCCGTGATTATTTTAGCACTCTTAGTCCCTCATGGGATGAATTATTTCTTGAACCCAAGTGGGTTGCCAGTGAAGATGTTTAACTAAAAAGAGAGCAAATGAAAAAAGAACATTTTTTTCAATTTTTACATGGGCTTAGGCCCGAATATGAACAAATTAGATTGTCTCTCCTTCGTAGATCTAAGCCTCTTCTGTTGGAAGATGTCATTGCCGAAATATGCCAAGAGGAGACTCGCCTTGGTATGATAAAATGAGGAGATAAGTGTTAGTCGTGTTTATGCCCGACAATTATGTCAAAACATACAAACCTCTACACTTTGGGAGGCAAAATAGTTATAATGGAGGCTACAAGAAGGTTATTTGCCATCATTGCCATGAACCGGGTCATATACGGCCTAATTGTCTCAAGTTATATGAAAACCCAAAGAACAAAGTTGCTTTCGTTGAAGAAACCACACCAAAGAAGGAATAACCAATTAAAGGAAAATATTCCTTTTCTCTTGCTCAATTATCGGAGGCATTTCAAATGCTACTCAAATCTCCATCCACATCGGGTGCCGCAATAGTCTCATCTTTTCCTCTTGCCACAAGAAGAGTTCAATTCTTGTGATGATTCTTTGGATGACATAGGGGATATTCTCTTAAATATCAATGAAAATGGTGATGATAATGTACATGAAGAATCACCTATAAATAATGATATTGTTGATAAACCTATACAAACTTATACTCGATGTGAACAAAAAAATCCTCTAAATGCTTTAGAAAAATATTCTCAAAATTCATCATTAGAAGAAACCTCTTTTAAGAGATCTAATCGTATCTCCAACCCACCAAATAGGTTTGTATCTTATGACACATTAGCACCAAAATATAGGTCATGTCTAATTGTTTTGCATTCCTATCATGAACCATCACATTATAATGAGGCCAAAAATCTTCCTCAATACGTTGAAGCTATGAATATAGAACTTAATGCTCTTGAAAAAGCTAAAACATTATAAATAACTTCGTTACCCATAGAAAAGAAATCTATAGGATGTAGATGGGTTTTTAAGGGTAAAACCAAGAGTGATGGGTCTTTTGAACGATACAAAGCAAGGTTAGTGGTCAAAGGGTACTCTCAAGAGTATGATATTGACTATGAATAAACATTTACCCCAGTAGCTAGAATGACTAGTGTCAAGACCCTCATTGTCGTTGCATCTATTAAAAAATTGTTCATCTACCAACTAGATGTGAAATTTGCTTTTCTAAATGGTGAATTAAATGAAGAGGTTTACATGGATCTTCTTCCAGGATTTTGTATTGAAAAAGGTAAAATCCTTAAACTTAAAAAAACTTTATATGGTCTAAAACAAGCTCCAAAAGCTTGGCATGATAAATCTAATAATGTAATAACTCGTTTGGGTTTTTATTCATGTTATACTGACACTACTCTTTTTGTTCAAAGTACAAGTTATATGGTTGTTATTCTTTTTCTACTTTATGTAGATTATATGATTATCACTGAAAGTGACAAACAAGGAATCAGTGATATTAAAAATATTTTAAAAGAAAATTTTGATATGTTTGATTTAGGTTTCTTATAATACTTCTTAGGTATCGAAGTTGCGTACTCTCCCAGAGGGTACATTCTTTCTCAAATGAGACTTGCTGCTAACATTTGTACTAAGTTTGATATTTCAGATGATAAGAAGATAGAAACCCAAGAAGTAATTAATGCAAAATTGAGATTGGAAGATGGGACTCTACTCGAAGATCCTACTCCTTACCACCAACTTGTTGGATCACTTACATACTTATCCATCACTCGACCAAACATAGCTCTTGCGGTTCACTCCGTTAGTCAGTTTCAACATGTTCCTACCACTGTGCACATGAGTGATGTCTTGATAATTGTCAGATACATCAAGAATACTATAACCAAGGGGGTTTTTCTATCCTCATCTATTTTATTTGATTTACATGTCTATACTGATGTTGATTGGAATGGAAATCCTAATGATAGAGTCTCAACTATTGGTTTTTGTGTATTTTTATGTGACTATGATTTCATGGAGATGCAAGAAAGCAATCTAAAATATCATTATCCTCAACTGAAGTTGAATATCGTGCAGTAGCTATTACAACTATGAAGCTTGTGTAGCTTCAAAGTCTTCTCGGTGATATAGGAATAATCATCTTCACTCATTTGAAGATGTAATGTGACAATAAAAGTGCAATTTTATATCACAAGCAACCACACTTTCCATGAGCGAACTAAACATATCGAGATGGATTGTCATTATGTACGTAATGAATATCTGAGAGAAACTATTGCATTGTCATATGTCATATCAGAGTACCAGTTGGCGGATTTCTTTACAAAAGCTCTCTCAGTTCTTTGCTTTATCTTTCTCCTTATCAAACTTTCGGTTATTTTCTCGTAAGTTTGAGGGAGAGTAAATATCTATATATTTGTATATGTATACTCATATACATAATACATTTTGTTCTAGGTTGCCCGATAGGGGGCATTTTCATCTTTTTACATGTACTCATAGTTGTTTTCTAGAAACAACTATTTTCTTAGTTTAGTTTTTGTAATTCTTTTTCATGTATTTTTTACTTTTTATTTTTCATTTAGTTAATATTTTTTGGTGCCCCACTCATGGAGTCGTTGGAGCCCCCAACAACTCTAAGAGGGGAGCTCCCAATGGTCTCCCTTTCTCTCTTTATTGTGTATAAATAGGGGTGTTCCCCTTTGTTCTCTTCATGTATTTTACAAGCTTCCTTCAATGATATTTATTCTTTACTTGTTGGCATTGCCTTTTGAGGCTTTTGTATTGTCCCATCGTGGACTTATGTGCTTATTGTGCCCTTGTATTTGTCCACTATTGGACTTGGTTGATGCTTTTGCATCTTAAGTTTGTAATTCCACATACTTCATAACAATGGTATCATGGTACAAAAGCACCATATATCTTCCCTATATATATATATATAGAGAGAGAGAGAGATATAGATATATATATATATAGAGAGAGAGAGAGAGAGTCTGTTGTGGAAAAGCAAGCTATTATTTTTTTAGGCACATTACTAAATATTGTCTATTCTTATCAGTTGTCATTATTCTGCCCTTTGCTGCAGTGAAACCTGTCAACATTGCATGATACCAACACACACACTGGATACACAACACCTCATGGACACAGCCGAACTTGTGTGTGAAGGACTCTATCATCATGTTCCTAACTTCTGATATAATTAGTATTTATAATAATAAAGACATGCAATCCTGTGTTTTACACTTACCTCTTTCATCTAAGTTATACTTGTAGTCCACCATAATGGGATGTAAAGAGAATCATGATACTCTTATTGTTGTTTCACATGATTTTAAACCAAAAATCTCATCCTGGGTTTGCCAGATTCTATTTGTTCTGGAGCAGTGCTATGAGAATGTCTGGTACTTCAAATCACTTCTTGTGCGGCACATTAATGTAGCTTGTCAATGGTTCTTGTGGAAGTCACTATATGTATATAGCTTGCAATTTTTCATGCTCTATGGCGTCATATGAAGCTTCCTTGAATACATCTTTTATGTTTTATAATGGCCCTGAATTCTATGCTGAATTGAGGGTAATCACTTTGTGTCCTACCTAGCATCAGGATTCGCTTGTGCTGCCTTGCCAATAGTAGAGGCTGCTTCTGGTGTTTGGATCCATAGCTGTATCGAAATCTTTTCTAGACTAGTCTGGTGTATTGACATTGTCAGTGGGTTTTCTCTCTTTTTCAGGAATCTACTGGAATTTCAGATGAAGATTTTGTGTCCTATGTGTGTAAATGGCACAATGCTGGAGCTTCCCTTATAGGGGGCTGCTGTAGGACAACTCCTAATACAATTAGAGCCATCTGTAAGGCTCTGAACAAGTGATTTTGCTGTATTGCCTCTGCAGAACAGTAATAGTTTGGAACGTGATTTTGCTGGATTGCCTCTGCAGAACAGTAATAGTTTGGAACGTGATTTTGCTGGATTGCCTCTGCAGAACAGCAGTAGTTTGGAAGGTGCATATGATGACCACTGCTCAACAGGTTGTAGGCTGACACTTGTATATTAAGAGCTTAAACTAGATCTTGTGTTTCCTTCTGTTTTGTTACCAACAAAAAGACAAGTGTTAGAGAATAATATGTTTTGGCAAGCTAAGATTGACAGAATTCTCTTGTTTTATGTATCAGATCATGTTTTTGCTCTCTCTCTCTCTCTCTCTCTCTCTCTCTCTCTCTCTCTCTCTCTCACACACACACACACACACAACCGGAGAAAAACTACCTTGCTGACTGAGTTCATTGTCATAAACCCCAAGTCCCCCTTGCCCACCAGGGAGAGTACACAGCTTTAGCCTCGTGGCAAAGATACACACCCGAGTTTTTAATCCCAACTTCCTGTCAACTTGGTGACATTTACAAGTACCCTCTACCAGATGAGCAAAATTCCTTGTGGGTGTGGGCCATGGTTGCCCAACTTGTGACTCAGACTCGGATCTCCCGGCCCCTGACTCACGGATCAGCGACGGGTTAGGATTTAAAAAATTTTAGTGTTATTATAACACTGTTTTCTATAATGTGAATGCAAATAATCAAACTCTAAGCATCAAAGAATAGAAACTACAAAATATTTGCATAAAAAAAACTTCATAGTTGCACATAGGTAAGAACAATGAAACAAGTAAACTATTTATCACTTTCCAAGTTTTACAATCTAAATCATAAAATGCAATTAATGCATAACATAACAGTATAAAATTTGTGTAAACATCCTCAGCTGTGCAAAACTGCACACTGCATACTTTAACTATTACAAAGAAAAAAGGTAAAAAATTCTTAAAACTTATAAGGAAACCCCACATTGCACACACTGTTGCGGGGTTTTCACCATTTTTAACGAGAGAGAAGGGCCTCGGCTCACCTTGCAGAGAGAGAGAGAGAGAGAGAGAGGCCTTTTCGACCCGGCTCGCAAAGAGAGAGGGAGAGAGAGAGCCCCCTCAACTTGCCTGAGAGCCTCTTCGGCTCGCAGAGAAAGAGAGCACCTGGCTACCAGCAGACGGCGGCGGCTGGCGGTCTTGGATGGTTGCCATCCGTTGCTGAGGAGGGCTAGGGTTCGAGTTTTGGGTGAGCGAGAACGAGAAGTGGTGGGAGAGAATGAGAAGGGTTGACACCCCTTCTCAAAAAAAATTTTGCCTTTTAAAGAGTTAAACCGAACCGTACACTTGGGTTATGCGGCGTGTGCAAAGAGACGAGTAGGCTGGGAAACAAGCTAAAATAGGTAACAGCAAGCTAAACATGGACAATATGTACTTTGCTCGGGTTGAATCGTATAAAAAATATACTTTTAAGTATATTTTAAAACATACAGTATATGTATAATGTATGATTGAACTATTTGGCTAAAATCTTATTATTTCTAGCTCCGAAGCAGTGCATTGTTTGTAGTTCTCTATTTCTTCCAGTTATAAAAGAACGTATTTTTCTGTAACAGCTCGAACTGAGCTCATTTACCAGCCCTTGAGATGAGTTTTTTTTTGGGCAAACGTCAAATTGAATTTTGAAATCAACGGGGGTGTTCCTTGCAACAAGGCCAAAGCTGTGTATTCTCCTTAGCGGGTGAGAAGGATCTCATGGGTTTTACTAAACCAGAGGTCTGCCAATAATGCAGTGGAAGATGAGGGGGTGAAAAGTTCATTTATTTTCCTAAAAAGATTTCCTTACTATTGTTTAATGTTATACAGTCAACAACAAAAATAGTACTGTCTGTGTCCGGACTCGAGTTTAATTGTGGACTCACCATACCCAGATTCTAAATAAAAGGATTCCATGAACCACCCACACCATACCTCGTAAAATAATATTTTTTTCTTTTTACATTGAAAATTTGCACATCTTAGTCAGAACTTGGGTCGGACCCAAGTCTAGTATGAAATTTCACAAACTGTACCCAGCTCCATATGTTAATTGGACTCTTCGGGTCCTACCAATATTCTAATCGGACTTTCTTGTTTATCACCAAATCCTGACCCTAAACCATATCCCCGCATTTCGCATACATATCGGCAATAGCATTGCTCAAAACTTCCAGATTCTCTTATGTAATCATGGACCTTCATTCCCACTTCTAAATTCTTCATCTGAGCACAGGCAGAAATTAACATTAGCCATCCTGGATTCAGGGCCGATACCAATTCTGACAGCATTGCGTGAGATTCATTCGCACCCTTATTTATGGAAGTAATATCCAACCTTGGTTGATCTTTGATTCTGATCCAAATTGCACTCCTTAATGGGATCTTAAACCTGTATGTTCAGTTCTGGTCCTCTAAGATGATGATCCTGTGAAAAGACTTGGTTGCTGGGTGTTTAGAGTAGGGGGTGTCAGTGGGTCGGGTTTGAGCCGGTACCATACCTTGTTGCCTGAGAAAAATAGTGTTATGGAATACAATGTTGTCCAATTACTTAAAACGTGGAGAAGTTGATGAGGCAATAGCAGTGTTTCAGAAGATGGTGATTTGTGGCACTCAACCGGACAGAGTTACAGTAGTTGCCATGTTCATTGTGTGTACGCAAATAGGGGATTTGGAATTGGGAAAGATGATTCATGGTTATGTTTTCAGGAACGGACTGGATGGCTTGTATTTCGTGGATAATGCAGCAGTAGATATGTACATGAAATGTGGTGCAGTTAAAGAGGCAATAAGAGTGTTTGATACAATGCAGGAACGAAGTGTTGCATCATGGAACACGATGATAGCTGGCTGTGTTAGAAATGGTGATCTTGATTCTGGTTGGGAACTGTTTGATAAGATGCCGCAGAGGGACCTTGTGTCATGGAACACTATGATTGCTGCATTGACACAAGCTAATCTCTTCAAGGAAGCACTAGCCTTGTTCCGAGAGATGCAACTTGCAGTAATTATGGCTGATCAGATCACAATGGTCAGTGTTGCGTCTGCATGTGGTTATCTGGGTGCACTTGATCTGGCGATGTGGGTGCATACTTTCATTGTCAAGAGCAATATCAATTTGGATGTCCGTTTGGGTACTGCAATGATCGATGTGTATTCTAGGTGTGACAGTGCTAAAAATGCAATTGAAGTCTTTAACAGAATGCCTCAGAAAGATGTTTTGTCTTGGACAGCAGCAATAGGAGCAACGGCAATACAGGGGGTTAGCAAGGAGGCATTGGATCTCTTCTCAGAGATGCAAAAGCAAGGCATGCGACCTGATAGTGTCACCTTTGTTGAAGTTCTCACTGCTTGTAGTCACGGCGGATTAGTGCAGGAAGGATCGACTATATTTTGAATCCATGGTGCATAATTATGGTGTTTCACCTGAGGTGATCCATTATGGATGCATGGTAGACTTGCTTGGCCGTGCTGGTTTGCTACAAGAAGCATTGCAGCTCATCAGGAGCATGCCCATGGAACCAAATGATGTGATTTGGGGTGCCCTGCTGGCTGCTTGGCGGGTTCACAACAATGTTGAATTAGCTGAGCTTTCTGCCGAGCATATGCTAGAATCTGCCCCAGAAAGAGTAGTAATCTACATACTTTTGTCAAACACATATGCTTCAGCAGGCATGTGGGCTAAGGTTGCAGAAGTGAAGCTACAACTGAAAGAGGGGTGAAGAAGATGCCTGGATCAAGCATGATTGAGATAAATGGAATAATTAATGAGTTCACTGCTGGAGATACAACTCACAAGTGGATGAAATAGAGAAAATGCTTGGTGAGATGAGATGCAAGCTGAGGCATGTGGGCTAGGTGCCCGACTTGTCCAATGTATTGCTTGATGTGGATGGAGAGGAGATGGATCTGTTGCTTGGGCACCACAGTGAGAAACTGACTATGGCGTTCAGGCTAATCAGCACAAGGCATGGTGCAACCTTACGAATTGTGAAGAATCTCCGAATGTGTGGAGACTGTCACACCTTTGCCAAGTTGGTCTCAAAACTCTACAATCGAGAAATCGTGATACGTGACAATCGCCGGTTTCACATTTTTAGGCAAGGATTGTGTTCATGCAAGGATTACTGGTAGAAGATAGGATTCAGAATCCAGTTTGCAAATTGGGCAAGCAAGGTAAATTTCTTGTCCCCAACTAGAATAAATTTTTTTATCTGATCAAATAATGTTACAGCCAGCATAAAAACTTTGTCATACCCTATGAAAATGAACCAATATGAGAATTTCGTTGGGGCGTTCCCTACTGAGCGACGCGCTGTACTCTCTAGGCCTGGAGGCAGTGATAAACGGGCAAGGGTTGCTAGGTCGTCGCCCAGAAGCGACGCGTCACACCGGCGCCCGGGTGTGGTGTCAAATAGGCAAGGGTTCCCTCACTTTGTTGGACGGGTGGGGGTAAAGAAGTTAGTCCAAGACCATAAAATTAGGTTAGCCACTTGGAACATAGGGTCTTTAACTGGTAAGTTTGTAGAGTTAGTAGATGTTATGTGTAGGAGAAAGATTGATATTTTATGTCTACAAGAGACCAAATGGGTAGGTGAGAAAGTAAAAGTGATAGAACCTTGGGGATATAAGATTTGGTATACAGGAATAAATAGGAATAGGAATAGGAATGGAGTAGGGATTGTTATGAGTCATCAGTTTATAGATAATGTAGTTGAGGTCCGTAGGAAGGGTGATAGAATTTTACTTATTAAATTAGTATTAGGTACGAATATTATTAATATTATTAGTGTTTATGCACCTCATGTAGGTTTAGATGATTCCATTAAGCATCAATTTTGGGAAGATTTAGATAGAATAGTACAAGGGATATCTTATGGAGAAAAGCTTTTCATCGGCGGTGACCTTAATGGACATGTAGGCATTAGTAGGGATGGATTTGAGAGTATCCATGAAGGCTATGGTATAGGAGAAAGAAATGAAAGTGGAGAAAGGATTTTAGATTTTTGTTTGTCCTATGATATGATCTTAGCAAACACTTGGTTTAGGAAGAGGGAGTCTCACCTAGTAACATTTAAAAGTGAGGTTAATACGAGTCAGATAGATTTTTTTCCTACTTAGAAAGAGAGATAGAGGTTGTTGCATCGATTGTAAGGTTATACCGGGAGAAAGTGTAGCTACACAACATAGAGTCTTAATTTTAGATCTTAGAATTAGACAATGCCGCAAAAGGGATAGACATAGGATAGATCCTAGAATTAAGTGGTGGGCACTGAAAGGAGCTAAACAAGGAATGTTTGTAGAGCAGGTAGTTAAGGAAGTTGATTGGTGTCTCGAGGAGGATTCATAATCAATGTGGAATAAGATAGCGGGTGGCATGAGAAAAGTGGCTAAGGAGGTATTGGGTGAGTCTAAAGGCGGTGCACCACTAGGTAAGGATACATCATGGTGGAACGAGGATGTCAAATTAGCTATTAAAGTTAAAAAAGAGTGTTATAGAAATCTAAGTAAGAGTCGTGATAATGAGAATTTGGAGAAGTATATGATAGCAAAGAAGGAAGCTAAAAAAGTTGTTCGAAACGCGAGGGCTAAGGTATATAAGGAGGTTTATGACAAGTTGGATACCAAAGAAGGCGAGAAGGATATTTATAGGCTTGCAAAGATGAGAGATAGGAAATCGAAGGATTTGGGTATGGTTAGATGTATCAAAGATGAAACGCAAAGGGTTTTAGTTAAAGATGAGGAGATTAAGGAGAGATGGAAAGATTATTTTGATAAGCTATTTAATGATAGTCATGCTCAAGATCTTGGAGACTTCTCCATTCCTTTTCATGAGATAAATCGTGACTTCATGCGCAAAATTCAAAAGAAAGAAATTGCAGAGGCTTTGAAGAAAATGAAATCAAGAAGGGCAGTTGGCCCAGATGGTATACCTATCGAGGCTTGGAAATGCTTGGGAGAGAAAGGTTTAGAATGGTTGACAAATCTTTTTAACTTGATTTGGCGAACAAATAAGATGCCTAATGAGTGGAGGAAGAGTACTTTGGTGCCTTTATATAAGAATAAGGGTGATATACAAGATTGCACAAACTATCGTGGTATAAAACTCATGAGTCATACTATGAAACTTTGGGAGAGGGTGATTGAGTCTAGGTTGAGGAAGGTTGTCATGATATCGGAGAATCAATTTGGTTTTATGCCTGGAAGATCAACTATGGAAGCTATACATCTTCTTAGACAACTTATTGAAAGATATAGAGAGAGGAACAAAGATTTGCATATGGTTTTTATTGATTTAGAGAAGGCATACGATAGAGTACCTAGGGACGTTCTCTGGTGGACAATGATGAAGAACGGTGTTTCTCTCAAGTACATTAGTATAATTAAAGATATGTATGAAGGAGTAGTAACCAATGTCCGCACTTGTGGAGGGGTGGCAACCAATTTTTCGATAACGGTTGGGTTACATCAAGGATCTGCTTTAAGCCCTTTCCTATTTGCGATAGTGATGGATGAGCTTACGAGATCAATTCAAGAAAATGTACCGTGGTGTATGTTGTTTGCTGATAATATTGTTTTGATTGATGAGTCTAGAGATGGGGTTAATGCTAAGTTAGAATTATGGAGACAGACATTGGAAGCTAGAGGTTTTAAGTTGAGTAAGAGTAAGACTGAATATATGGAATGTCGGTTTAGTAAGCAACGAAGTAGTGATGAGAGTGTAGTGAAGCTTAGTGAGCAAGAAATACATGTGAATGATTATTTCAAATATTTAGGATCCATCATTCAAAAGTATGGAGAAATTGATGGAGATGTAAATCATAGGACAAAGGTTGGGTGGATGAAATGGAAAAGTGCAACTGGAGTGTTGTGCGATCGTAGAATGCCATTGCGGTTGAAGGAAAAGTTTTATAGGACGACTATTAGACCCGCTTTACTATATGGTACAGAATGTTGGGTTGCCAAGAGACATCATATTTAAAAAATGAGTGTAGCTGAGATGCGGATGCTTAGATGGATGTGTGGAAATACAATAAAAGATAAGATTCGGAACGAGGAGATACGTAAGAAGGTAGGTGTTGCACCCATTGAAAATAAGATGCGAGAGAATCGTTTACGGTGGTTTGGACATATTCGGCGAAGGCCTAATGATGCTCCAGTTAGAAGGTTGGAGAAATGGGAAAATATATTAGTTAAAAGAGGTCGGGGTAGGCCTAGAAAGACTTGGATGGAGATGATAGGAAACGATATGAATGCTTTGAACCTCACCGAGGACATGGCATTGGATAGAAATGATTGGAGGAAAAGGATTCATGTGGAAGACCCAAAATGATTTTCTTTTTTGGTTCATATCGCTGACCCCAATTGTTTTGGGATGAAGGCGTAGTTGTTGTTGTTGTTGTTGTTGTATCAAATAATGTTACATGGTTTGAACTGATCGAACACTCTCGCCTCGAAGATGAAGGGCGCTAGCAACTGGAAACAGCGTGAAACATCCATGTGCGAGAGATCAAAAAGCAACATAAGTTGGAACATAAAGAAATTCCAAAGGCCAGAGCAGAGCACCTTCACTGCTAAGAGTAAGATAATGCTTCTAAAGGTGTGGCTTACTGGCTCCCAATACACAAAACATGTATTCATGCAAGGATTATTGGTAGAAGATAGGATGGAATTGGTAACAATGTGGTCTTTCACCATATTCAGCGGGTGAAAGAGAATGGATATGGTGGAAAATGCTCCTGGGAGACATAAATAGTGTGAACATTATAATTGAATCATCAAAGAAGGATGTTGTGGCTATTTTTAAAAAGACGATTGAAGGTCAAAGAATGGCTATATCAGAAGCTTTCATGGGAGCCAACAGAGTGAAGTGTAAATGGATTCAGAAGGACTGCAATCAGTTCCAATGAAATTAGTTAGTCTTGGAATCCTAGATTGTGATCATGTGTGGATTGTATTGATATCATCTGTATGATGGTATTGATAACTCATTGATTCTGTAACTGGTCGGGGTCTGCCTAACCCCAGCACACGAAAAAAAAGACTGGCAACAATGTGAAGCATCCATATGTGAGACATATCAAATGCAGCATAACTTGGAAGATGAAGAAAATGCATAGGTCACTGCACCATGCTGCTAGGAATAAGATCATGCTACAAAAAGATAAGGTGTGGCATTCTGGCTTTTATGCACAAACATTACTCCTATGGCTCCTCATCCAACCAATAGTTTTGCCCGACTGAGGGCACTGGATCAAGAAAAGCATATGCATGGTCTGGTCTTGAATATGCATGCACTTGGTGGACATGGATTTTTTTTACTTAGTCCATGGAGACAAGAACCCTACTCATGTATCATCATGGTCTCAAACATAGGAGACCAAAGCGAAAATGCAAGGCAGTTTGCCAGAAAATTACTTTACTGGGAGTTTTTGAGGATTTTCAAATTTCTTGCATTTTGAATCTTTTATCAAGGAAAATCTCTCCAAAGACGAATTCAATAAATTAAAGATATTAAAAAATTAAACATTATATTAAAAATGAAGTTTTTCTCCTAAAAATTTGCTCATAAAAACAAAAGATGTCATGATTTTAGAGATATACGCGTTGCAATTATTAAATCATGAGATTTAATTGGTCTTGAACTTCTATGAAAATATCATGTTTTTTCATAATATTTTCAGAAATATTGCTATGTTTGTCGCCTTGGTCCCAAACCGAACATTATCTTATGCTTCGAGGATCCAACAATAAAATTTAAAATTTTTCGTTGTTTGGAAAATCTTGAGAAAATTCCGACATATATTAAAATGCATAAGGCTGTAAAGAAATATAAACATTATAAAGAATATATAGAGTACCAAGAAAAGCGTTCTTGTGATCTTGAATTCTTGATAACATAATAAAAAACGTGATATTCTCAAAATAGCTCATAGCTGACATTTTGAAAATATATTGCCTTTTGAGGATAGCATCAACTCTTTAAAATCTCTCTATTTTATTGCAATAAATTCAAAAATATATATATATCAACATAATTACATGGTCTTGGTCAACACGGTTTGAGATCATAGTTACCTGAAGCTTCTTGCTACATGGGAAAGCTCTCTTTGGAAACAGGAAACTCTTCGCTTTCTTTAGAAGCTTTGGGAAGTGAATTATGGGAAACTCAATTCTCTTTAATATAAAGCTCGCTTACTCTTTTCTCAAATCAATTCTCTTTCACTTCTTTAACTCTTCTCTCTTGCTTCTTGTCGCTTTTCACTCGCTTTCTCCTCATTTCATATGTTTTTTATATTAAAAAATAATTAATTTTTTACAACAAGCATGAGTGTTGGATTTATATGGTTTTATACTTGTCCTTATGTCATTTCCTGTTTGCTTTCATCTGTGCTTCATAATGCTTTCTATGTGTTTTCTTTTCATTTTTCATGCACTTACAAAATCACTTTACAATTGATTTTTGCTTCCCGCTTCATACTACTTTTTAGCACTGGTTAGGGCTGGTAAATGAGCCAAACAGGAACTGTTTGGGCTCGGCTGGTTTACAGTAGTGTTCAGACTCGGCTTGTGCGAGCCAAGCTCGGCTCATATAGGCCCGAGCCAAACGAGCCGAGTCCGAGCTGGATCCCCTAAATAAATAGTTGTTTTTTTAAAGGGTTCATAGCAAGATTGAAACTCAACCTGTTACATGCCAGAATGTCTAACCACCAAGTTAAGCTAACATGCTTTTTTGACATTTATAGTGCAATAGATTCTACATAAGCTCTCTAAACGAGTATAATGAACGAGCTCGAGCTCGCCATCCAAACGAACTGGACATGAACTAGTTTGGGACGAGCTACGAGTTGCTCGGTTCGTTTACCAGTCCTAGAACTAGCTTCACTACTTGTACTTCCCGCATCGCTTAGCGTATCCATTTCGTTTCCTAGTAACTATGTTTGAGACTCCCTTGGTTTGATGGCTCCAAGCCGGCAAGGTCCAAAGTCGAACACGGATCTGTTCTGTTCGGGTCGGGTCGGGTTGTCACTCCATGCTTCAAGGATCCGATTCTTCCTCGCCCGATTCACCTGTTCATGTTCGGAACCAAAACCCTCAACGTTTTCTTCATTCCTTCGCCTGCTGAGTGCTGACTCTCTCCGTCCGCCGGCAAGAGGAGGGGCGACGCCTTCCGTTGCTAGAAGTAGAAACAAGGTACCCTTCTTCGAGACACGGTTTTCCTAATGAAAATCGTGATTTTGGACACATCCAGATCTTGAGTTCTTGATGGTCCGAGTTAAAAATGCGTAGGACTATAGTTTCGACTCTGTTGAATTGATTGGAGAGACGCCAACATTCGTTTTCTTTGTTGTTAGAAGTTAATTTTATGGTTTTTTGTGTTTCGGGTTCGTAGGGGTGCTTTCTAGTGTCAGATTTTGATGGGTTCTCGGTTTTTCCGATTGCCAAGAAGAATCGAAGTCGATGGCAGTGTTTTTCATCGCGTAAACGGGTTGTTGGCCAATTGTTTCAATGGTTTCTGCAGTAGGAGTGAATCTTCCGAGCTCCCGGATTGGTTCAAACTTGACGGAGATCAAAGTGGTGGTGATTCGTTGGATGATTTTGTGCTTCCTACAAATGGTAGAATTTTTGGGGATGGGGTTGGCAATTTGAGTGTTTTCGGCAGTGATATTGATTCTAGAGCCGCCTCTCACGTGGGTTTAGATTGTTACGTGGAGAAGATAAGCAAGGTTCTTGGGCGTAAATTGGATTGTCGTGAAGCTACTGTGAGAGATTTAGATGGTTGTGGAGTCGACGTCTCGAAAGAGTTGGTTGACAGGGTGCTCAAGAGGCTTAACAATGACTGGAAGTCGGCATTGAGTTTCTTCAGGTGGGCTGGTTCACAAAGGGATTATAAGCACGACGCCGATTCGTACAATGCCATGGTTGACATACTTGGAAAAATGAAGCAATTTGATGAAATGTGGGATTTGGTTGAGGAGATGAATCAGGTTGGTGGTTTGATCTCTTTGATAACAATGAGTAAGATCATGAGAAGGTTCGCTGGTGTTCGTAAATGGAGGTGTGCCGTGGATGCGTTCCATGAGATGGAAAGGTTCGGCTTGAGGAAGGACACTGCTGCCATGAACACACTCTTAGACACTCTTTGTAAGGAGCATAGAGTCGAGCGGGCGAGAGAGGTTTTTCTAGAACTTGAGAGTAAGATACAGCCTGATGCCCATACATTCAACATTTTGATTCATGGCTGGTGCAAAGGGAAACGGTTAGACGAGGCTGAGTGGACCATGTTGGAGATGGAAAGATATGGTTTTCATCCTTGTGTGGTTTCTTATACTAGTTTGATTGAAGCATATTGCAGCCAGAATTTTTTTCGAAAGGTTGAATCCCTTCTTGATGAGATGCAGGCTAAGGGCTGCCCCCCAAATGTCATTACTTACACCATAGTCATGCATTCTTTAGGGAAGGCAAAGGAGACTGACATTGCTCTAGAGATATTTGAAAAGATGAAGAGAAATGGTTGTGCCCCTGATACACCCTTCTTTAACTCTTTGTTATATATTATGGGGAGAGCTGGTAGACTACTGGATGCCCAACGTATACTTGATGAGATGATCAAGAGTGGGAATTCACCTAATGTGACAACATATAACACCCTAATTTCAACTGCCTGCTTGCATTCACAAGAAGAGTATGCTATTAAACTTCTACAGACAATGGAGGAAAGATCTTGCAAGCCTGATCTTCAAACTTATGCTCCATTGCTTAAACTTTTCTGTAACAGGAGGAGGATGAAGGTCCTTGCCTATTTAATAAGTGACATGCATAAAAAGGATATCAGCCTTGATCTTGGTACATACTCTCTTTTGATACATGGACTTTGTAGGGTCAAAAGGGTAACACAAGCATGCTTATTTTTTGAGGAAATGGTACTTAAGGGGATTGTCCCAAAGTACGATACCTACCATTTGTTGATGGAGGAACTAGAGAAAAGTGATATGAGAAAAAATAAAGAGATAATTCAACAATTCATGGTGCAAGCAGAAAGCATGAAAAAACTAGGTTCTTCAAGGGTGAATGGTTAGCTTTGTTGTAATGGTTATTCTCCACTAATAGACGTGCATTTGCCCATTTGCCTCTGCTTGATTGTAATTTCTGTTGATTTTGTAATATATTTTTTCAAGTGTTTGATGTTGGATGCTTCACTTTAGTTTGATTTTGAACGCATACTCATGTTATTGATGTGACAAGCAACTCAGCAGCTTTTTGTCAGGCAAATTGAATCACAAAGTTTGGTAAGATTCCAACTTTCTGTCATATTTAAGGTTATTAAGACAGGCTTTCTTGAGGGGTCATGAGTCATTCATGACTAATAGTAGAAACCATGTGTAAGATGCATATTCTCAATCAGACTTAATAGATGCATTTAGCATAGTTTATTTGATAGGAATCATGCCTTGGATCATGTTTTTCTGGATGCAAAAATATATTTTTTAAGTCATAAAATTTTGGTACATTGTGGACCGTCGATTTTTTAAGGTCTTGAAAAATCTACATATAAGTCACAATCAAATGATTCAAAACTTGTTTTCTATTAAAAAATGCATGCAGATCATATCTATAGGGTATGATCAACAAAAGAACTCAAAAATTTTGAAAAATTAAAGTTCTCTTAGGTGTGAGTGTGAAAATGTCTTCAAAAAGACTATGTGCACAAAATCACTAAGTTCTTAACATGAAATGTGTGCACAAAGACACAAGATGAACACTTGAAAAGTGTGCTCAAAGGCACAAGATGAATACTTACAAAAGATTAAAAATGCACAAAGGCATGAAATAAAAAAGGAATCTTTATTGAATGCTTGAGAGAGCTTTTACTAAAAACTTAAAAATTACAAAGGGGGTGAGACCCCTATATATACACAATGAGAGCCCTTGGAGGGGCTCCACATATAGACGTTGGAGCCCCTTGATGGCTAAAAAACAAAAAGAATAAAAAAAAGATATAAGAAAAAAATGCAAAAAAAGAGCATATTCCAAGAAAAGAATATGTGTAAAGAAGAGAAAGACTATTTTACCCTTATAGGGTATTACAACAATATATATATATATATATAGAGAGAGAGAGAGAGAATATATATGTATATATATCTCTATATATATGTAGATATATATAGATTACATTTTAACACCCCCCTCAAACTTACGGTGTAATAACTGAAAGTTTGCCAAGAAGAAAATTGAATCTAAGAAAACAGAGCACCTTAGTAAAGAAGTCAGCCAGTTGATATTTTGACCTTACATAAGGTAGATCAATGACTTTCTTTAGATATTCTTCTCTAACATAGTGGCAGTCCATCTCGATATGCTTTATGTGTTCATGAAATATGCGATTCTTAGCAATATATATTGTACTCTTGTTGTCACAACACAACTTTGTAGGCCCTTGAACACGAAACCCCTAATCTTTCAGCAACCGTCAAATCCAAACAATTTTCATGGTTTAGTTGTCATGCCTCGGTACTCAGCCTCAATAGATGATAGACACCTTCTGTTGTTTTTTGCATCTCCAAGAAATTAATGATTCACCTAAAAAGACACAAAAACCAGTGGTGGAGCGACGGTTATTTGGATCACCTTCCCAATCAAAGTCAGTATAAGCAATTAAATTTAATTTAGAAGATGAAGATAAAAATACTCCCTTATTTATGGATCCCTTTATATATCTGATAATTCGAAGAATGACACTCATATGAACTGATGTAGGAGCATGTTGAAATTGACTTGTAACATGCACAACACGAGAGATATCTGGTCTAGTGATGCTAAGATACATCAAAGATCCAACGAGTTGCCTGTAAGAAGTGGGATCTTCTAGAGGAACCCCATCATTAATTTTCAATTTTGTTCCTACTACTTCAGGAGTTTCGCAAATTTTGTCATCTGAAATTCCTGACCTATCAATAATCTCACAAGCAAGTTTGGTTTGAGACAAAAAAAACTCCTGTGAGAATAGACAACTTAAATGCCTAAAAAATATGTCAGAAAACCTAAGTTCAACATTTCAAATTTTTCTGTTAATGTAGACTTGATACTCTTGATCTCTTTGGTATCATCACCTGTTATTAATATATCATCAACATATAATAATAAAATCATAATTCATGCATCAGATTTCTTGACAAACAGAGTAGTGCCAGTATAACATGAAATAAAACTATTTTTTACCATTAAATTGTTAAACCGATCATACTAAGCCTTGGGAGTCTGTTTCAAGCCATAAAGAGTTTTTGTTAGTTCTCCATTTAAAAATGCATTTTTAACATCCATTTGATATATGTTTCATTTTTTAATAAAGGCAATTGTAATTAGACACCTAACAGTGGCCATTCGCGCAACAGGGGCAAAAGTTTCATCGTAATCTATTCCATATTCTTGACTATATCCTTTGGCAACTAAACGGGCTTTATACCTTTCAAGAGTCCCATCACTCTTAGTTTTGACTTTGAAGACTCATCTGCATTCTATTTCTTTCTTTTCTTTAGGTAAATCTTGAAATTCTCAAGTTTTAGCCTTTTTAAGAGTTTTAAGTTCATTATTCATTACATTCCTCAATTCTACCATTTTCTTGACTTCTTTAAAATTCTTAGGTTCTACAGATGAATGAATGGTACTCAGACGTGCTATGTGTTTAGGTGAGAAGGATTCATAGGATCTAAATCTAGAAGGATTTCTCCTAGTTTTTTTGGTCCTACGAGGATTATTTGTTGAAGTAGGTTCATTAGATTCACTATAGTTCTCAATTGCACTTCTAAAAGTGTTTTTATCTCTATGGGTATAAGTGATTGGTTCACAAGATATTCCTTCTTCGATAAGTGGCTCAAGAAATGGAGAATTATTACTTTCTTGTGTATCATTACAAAGAGCATCAAATATCATTTCATCATCACTAGAAATATCATCATTTCTAGATAATAATTCAAACAAGAAGGAATAATCCATATTATCTCCATGAGGTTCATAATCTTCAAAACCACTAACATTTTCTAGAAATGTTACATTTCTATAAACATATAATTTATCATTTTTAACATCATGACACCTAAATCCTTTTTGTGTTTTCTAGTATCCAAGAAATGTACAAGGAATAACTTTTGGTAAAAATTTATCATTTTTGTTAGTAAGAACAAAACATTTGCATCCAAAAGCTCTTAGTCTATTATAATCGGGTTCCTTTTGATATATAATTTCAAGAGGTGATATTTTATTTAAATTTTTTGAGGGAAGACGATTTATAAGATAAACGAATGCAAGAGTTGCTTTGGCCTAAAATCTTTTAGGATTTTTTTGAGAAATAAGCAAGGTTCTAGTGGTTTCAACTATATGTCTATGTTTTCTTTCTGATAAGTCATTTTATTGAGGTGTTTTGGGACATAATTTTTTATGGATAATTTCATTAATCTCAATATAGTTTTTAAATTCATTTGAGAGATATTCTCCTCCGGAATCGATCCTAAGAATCTTTAACTTGCCATTTAATTAATTTTTGATCATCACGTGATAGGTCTTAAAAGATGAAAAAACCTCATGTTTATGCTTAAGAAAATATATCCAACAATATCTAAAATATTCATCAACAAAAATGACATAATAATAGAATCCTCCTTCAGATATAACGAGTGTCGGTCCCCATACATTTGAATGCACAAGTTCAAATGTTTTGTTGTAAACATAGATCTTTGTTCAAAAGGCAAGCTTCTCACTTTTTCAAGAATATAATTATTACAAATGAAGTCATTTTTTACAAAGATCTTTAATAAAATGCAAACAAGAAAGCTTGACAATATTGGGATGCCTAAGATGTTTATGCCAAACATTTATATTTTTATGTTTGACAATGTTACAAAAAGAGTGCTTTGAAATTTGAAGAAATTTCATTTAGTATAGATCTCCTTTCCTAGAGCCTTCCCCAAACTTCTCGGACCGGCGAGCCTATATCCAACATTTATTTGATGAGAACTTGATATCACACCCATGTGAGAACTTGATATCACACCTATAGTTCGATAGTTGAGAGACCGAAAGCAAATTTAAATTTAACTTAGGTATAAATCTAATTTTGAAGGATGGAGAAATGGGAAAATATATTAGTTAAAAGAGGTCGGGGTAGGCCTAGGAAGACTTGGATGGAGATGATAGGAAAGGATATGAATGCTTTGAACCTCACTGAGGACATGGCATTGGATAAAAATGATTGGAGGAGAAGGATTCATGTGGAAGACCAAAATGATTTTCTTTGTTGGTTCATATCGCCGACCCTAATTGTTTTGGGATGAAGGCGTAGTTGTTGTTGTATAAATCTAATTTTGAGAATAAAAAATTCTTGATTTTCAAAATTTTCAATCCCTTTAATTTTAAGAGAAGCACCATCGACGATTGAAACAAAAGAAAGAGATATAGTTTTTGTGTATTCGGAAAGAGCAAAAATATTTGGAGTCATATGAAATGAGGCACATGAATCTAAAAGCCAAGAAGTCTTACTGGAAGGAGAGAAGGTTGACATGGCGGACCCGGAAATGGATCCCTTGAGAAGGGGTTGATGAGTTTGTGTAATTTGACTTAGAGATAGTGCTCCATTGTTGGAAGTAGATGAACCCTCCTCCTTATGTGGTTGAAATGTTGTAGACATGACCACCATCTTCTTCTATTTTGGACACACCGGTTTAATGTGTCCCGGTTCTTTGCAAAAATGGCATATAATTTTACTATAATCTTTTTCATGGTACCTTCCATTTTGGTCACCATTTTCTCTCGCTCCTTGATTTTGATTTTGGAATTTATTAAAATGCGGGAGTTTGTATGTTTTCAAATTATTCTCCGGTCTAGAAATGGCATAAGCTTCTTCATTTTCATCTTTTGTTGAAAGAACGGGTAACACATTTTTATTGGTTTTGTTCATTCCCAATTTAGTTTCTTTTCCACTTAGTTTAGTAAGAACGTCTTTTAGAGGTGGAGATGTAAAAGAAGATAGAAGAGAGGATCTAGTTTGCTCAAATTCGGGTATAAGCCCATTCAAAAAATTGAAGAAGTGATCATCTTCTAATTGCTTATGTCGTATCTCAATAGCTTATTCACTTCATTTGAGTTTAAGAAGTGCAAGTTCATTCCAAATAGATGATAATTCGGCAAAGTATTCTCTAATAGACATTTCCCCTTGTTGAAGAGTCAATGCCTTTTTTTGAAGATAGTATTCATGAGATAGATCTCTTGAGGTATACATTCTCTCAAGGTACTCCCATACTTAAAATGCTTTTTTAAATTTCAAAATATTGACATATCCTAGTCTCCACCATATAAAAAAATCATAAAAGGATTTTGTAATTCTTCATGTTTTTTGTTGTATTCTTTAAAGGCTTTTTCTCTTTCTTCTCTATCAAGAACCTTAATTTTACTTTTTTCAACTATAGTGATTTTAGGTTCGGGTTCGGGAATCGTACCTTTGACATAGCCCCAAAGACCTTTTTCCTCGATATGAGCTTCCATATTACCGGCCCAAACATGGTAGTTGGACCCATTGAGTTTGAATCTAATGGAAAAATGAGAATCCTTTTTCCCCGTGGAGATGCTTTTATGAGAAAAAAGTCTTCTTAAATTGAAATCTTACCACAACGGATCTTCTTTGAGCTTACTTGATGTGGTGTGTCTCACTTGAAATAACTTGTAAGTGCTTTCCACACCAAAGGATTATGAATGGGGAATGGGCATGTTCGAGGCAACCGCCGTGAAGATGCAACACATGAGTTATTCTTCTAGAGACCAAGCTTTGATACCATGTGAAAATGTCTTCAAAGAGACGGTGCACAAAAGCACTAAGTTCTTAATATGAAAGGTGTGCACAAAGGCACAAGATAGAACACTTGAAAAGTGTGCTTAAAGGCACAAGATGAACACTTACAAAAGATTACAAATGCACAAGGGCATGAAATAAAAAAGAATCTTTATTGAATGCTTGTGAGAGCTTTTACTAAAAGCTTAAAAATTACAAAGGGAGTGAGACCCCTATATATACACAATGAGAGCCCTTGGAGGGGCTCCACATATAGACGTTGGAGCCCCTCCAATGGTCATATTATGGACCGTTGGAGGGGCCCAACGTCTATAAGTGTGGGCCCCTCAATGGCTAAAAAACAAAAAGAATAAAAAGAAAAATGAAAAGAGCATATTCCAAGAAAAGAATATGCGTGAAGAAGAGAAAGGCTATTTTACCCTTATAGAGTATTACAACAATATATATATATATATATATATATATATATATATATATATATATATATATATATATATATATATATATATATATATATATATATATATATATATATATTCCAATCTGAAACACGAAGAGCCAGTAAGTTTAGCAAGATACAGACCTTTCTGTCATGTCTTAGGTTATTAAGACAGGCTTTCTTGAGGAATCATGAGTCGCTCAAGAGTATCTATATTTTATATTTAAGATGACTAATATATGTATTCCTGCACCTGGACTTGCTGCCTCAAAATACGTGTCTGGTTAAGGTTCATGATCTTGGCTCCAACCAGGTCGGACAGAGTATGGCCCCACCATGATTGATGCTTCACCATAATCTTTGGAAAATTTGTCCATTTTTTATTTCATTTTCTAGTTAAATTTCTGTGATCAAAATGTCTGATTAACAGAAAAAGTTCTATAGGTGTTGCGAACTCCATTATCAAACTTTTCAAATGATTTCACTTCTTATTTCCTGGAAGTTCTGGTGTATTTCAAGCTAATGTTCAAAAATATAGTGTTCTACATCTTTAGAAAGGAAAAATGCAAGCTTGAAACCTCTCTTTTTGTTTTGATTCATTAAAGCCACTTTTTTATTTGCTCATGCTGCATGTATATTTTTCTATATACCAGGCATTGTTACTAAAAGCATGGCGAAACTTTATAATGCCACTCTTATTGGTTTGGTGTCTGAATCTATTGCTGCCATGAACTCTTGCCAGTGATTGTTAAGGATCACAAAGTTCATTAAGATCTTTGTTACACATTATGGTGATCAACTCCATGGATAAAGAGCGTTCTTGTCTGCTCCTGAAGCAACCAGCTGAAGCTCTAAGTGGAACTTCATTTCTCAGTTCTATGCTTTTCTTTCATGTTCTTTTTCCTCACTTTGCTGTTGTTTTGAATTTCTGATCCTTTCTAGGGGGCTTTTGAATTGACTTTTGTGGGAAGAAGAAACAGTTCTCCAAGAAGTAAAGACATTCTGCTCTAGATCCAAAAATCGACCCTTAAATGGATGAATCTGTTTGTTTTCATTTGGCATTGTTCTTGCTCACCATACGCTGCATGGAGCAGTGACCTTGTTTTGGTGTAAGTTGTCTTGGTCAGTCTGCATCTAGCATGACACAACATCCGTTGTTGTATATCAGAACTTAAACACTGCGTGGGTCTGTGTAGACCTGAACAGAACTGCATACACATCACCACATCAAGAATTCATGGGAACTAATTCCTGTTCAAGCCCGTTTGAAATCTGACTGAAGATAGAAGCAACAACTACCAGCCACTGCAGCCATCCAAAACCTTATGAAATCTGACTCAACAGGGAATTTAAGCCTGAATTTTATCTATAAAAAAAGTTCAACTACTTTGACTAGAGATACAGTAAAACGCATTGCCATGTAAAATGCGCATAAACAAATGCACATCGTCGCTATTTATTAGGACTACTTGCTAAGAGAATTCAAAAGCAGATAGTTGTTTGTTGTCATTGTGAAAGCTCAAAGCATGGACATCTGTTGCAGAAATATGAATTCAAAACTCTCTCTCTCTCGTAACAATGACAAACTACCCTTAGCATTACCATGGTTCTGGTTGTGTGTGTATTTACATGCGTGTAACTTAGGTTCAATCCCTTCCAAGTCTGGAGCATTACGGGCGACATAAGTGATAGTTTTCAAAAAAAAAAAAGATCACCATTTTGTTACTATGAATTCACTGAGATTTTCCTGATATTTTCCCCAGAAAAATAAAAATTTACAATTAATTGCAAGATTTTTCCTCACCAAAAAAATCCCAAGAACGAGATTTGTCTGTTCATAATCAATAAATAGTTTACAGGCAGGCCAAAGCTATAACCAAGTTGGGTGCAGGATGTACTTAGTCTGTGATTAGTTACAATAATCAACCTAAGATTCACATTTGTAACAACTTTATCCGACCATGGTTCACAGCCATCCTCGCTGTCTCACTGCCATAATGCAATGAAAAGAATGCAAACACCATAAATTAAAAACAGAAAAAAACCCTTGGACGTAGAAGATCACTGTTCTGAAGACTTCTAGTATGCAGCCAGCCAGCCAGCCAGTCCTGAAACCCTTGCCTTCCTAAATGAATACCTTGATAGTTGCATAGATGAGATCCCTTGTGTAGAGGCTTAACAAGAAAAAGGAACTGCAACTATAGATTGAACCATAACATGTAGGAGAGCTTAGTGTGCCGTTGAACTTTATTCTCAAGTTTTATGCTTCTGGAATAATTTACGGTTTTTAACAAATTGGTCCGACTTATAGCTCATTTGTAAAGTAGTCCCTGCCTTTTGCCATTTTGCAAATCGGTTCCCACCTTTTCACTAATCCTTGCAAATCAGTCCTTAAGGTTAATTGCTGTTAGCTTCCCTGACGGTAATGGTAACTGTTAAAGAGCAGACCAATTGATGGTCCTACTAGCAGTGGATCGGGGCGGATGCAGGATATAAGGTCTCCACTCCTGCCCCATCTCAAAATTTTGCCTTTCATCCCTGCCTTCATCTCTGCATGAGTTTTGATTTTAACCTCCATCTTTGTTTCATGTCCTCCATCCCCGATTCAAATGGGACGAGGTGAGGTGGAGCTCTATTTCTCTCAGGTCAACTGTCATCTCTAAAGAAAGAGGTTGAATCGTCGAAGGGTCAACCTAAAGAAGGAGAGCTTACTCGGTGAACCAAAGAAAAAGAATATTGTTTTAGTTTTAGGGTTATAAATTAATAATATATAAGAGAGTTATATGAAATTTTATTTAAAAGTATTTTAGTTATTTTTACTAATGGGGATCAGCGACGGGGTCCCTGCCTCCATCCCCGCATGGGTTTTGATTTTAACCTCCATCCCGCCTTCATCCCCGTTTCATGTCTTCGGTCCCCGATCCAAAGGGGGTGAAGCTGGGCAGGGCCTCACTTTCCCTTCGTCCACTGCCATTCTTAGGTTCTGCCCTTACAAGAGCATCAATTTGCAAAATATAAATAAGATGGGGGCTAATTTGCAAATTGGCTATAAATGGGAACCAATTTGCAAAAAAACCCAATAATTTTGCTAAAAGCGACCTAACTTATCAGCTAATTATAGAAAGACGTGCAACATTTCAGTTATTGCATTTAGCTGCAGTTTTATCTGAATGCATTTCAAATACTGATCTTAGGTGTAAAATGATGTTTTTGTCCTTTTTCAGACTTGTGCGCTTTCATTAAAAGAAAAAATAATGAGTGCAGTTTAATCAGTTGGTTTGATTAAACAGAGGTCAACTTAATAATTTTAGGACCGACTGAAGCATAAACAAAACAAACAGATGGCTAAATGTAATAATTGAAATGATGGTTATTTTTATAAATAGTTGATAAGTTAAGCATCTTTTTTGTGAATTACTCGAGCTCGAGCTTAATTGAGTTCGACCGAGACTTATGACCGAACTGGGCTCGTTTGTACGACCGAGCCTGTGCCATATGTACAGGTTCAGCTCTTTTATAATATCGGGCGTACACAAGTCAGGCTTAGACAGAGCTGAGCTCGGGCTAACCCGACTCGTTGTGCCCCGCCTAGTTAGCTGTGGCCTATTTTGTGGCTATCAGATCTCTTATTCCCGATGTTGTCAGTATCGCTGTGAATCGGTAAAACCGGTATGAAACTGACCTGAACTGATTAATTTTCAAATAAAAAATTATTAAAAATAGTTTTCTAATATTTTTTAATATTTTCGACACCGTGTCTTTCTGTGGTTAAAAGTGGACAGATTCAAAATGATTCAGCCTGAATCGATTTGAATGTCCGAGACAATTCTTACATTGCTCCTTCCCCTTATATAGTTGTTACTAAAAATAGAAGAAGATGTTTTTAGAGGGTGTTTGATACGCTGGACAAATGGACTAGACTCGTGTCCAACACTTGTTAAAATGTGTCTTTCAGGCCACATTTTGTCCCTGCATCTCAAATGAAAGACAAGCTTGGACGAGATTTGTCCCACAAATCAAACACGGCCTTGATGTAAAAAATCAATATATAAGGTTGTTCAAGAGAGTGACCTTGATAGTGAATATTAGTTAAAAGATTCTATCATCTCAATTATCATTATAAAATCACTAAGAGCAAAATATGAACATATTTTCAAAATATAGCATTTTAAACCATAGTTATCAAGAATCCGATCCAGGTCTGGTTCCACCTGGGTCCCAACCCAATCCGTTGACACACCTAGTTGAGAATGGGGGTGTCAACTTAGTCGGATATGACAAGTCAGATCCGGGTTTTGTAATAAATGGGAGGTTCCGTTAACAAATTGTGTGGACTCACAAGGTCCTATTAGTATATGGATCCAGGTATAGTTTGTGAAATTTCATACCAGACCTAGGTTGGAGCTGAATTATGGTACACAGATTTTTAATATAAAAACATAAAGAATATTATTTTACTAGGTATGAACAGGATCAGATCTACCTTCTCCTTATAGGACCTAAGTATGATTTTCCTTGTGGTAGGTCTGATTGGACCCAGATATTGACCTAGTACCAGCATCTCATAGTCGGATCTGGGTCCGTGAAGGTCCAAACCGTTGACACCCCTAGAGCTATCCAAATTGCTTGGAAATGTCTAGCAAATCGTTAATGCTGGCACACATCTGAAACAAATGGTTCTAGGAGTGGATCCTAATTGTGTGACAAATATTGGCGATATCTTGTGTGCCTGCACCTGAAACAAATGGGGACATTGTGGCGAGGTCAGACCCATTGGCAACCCAGCCTGGGTCTTATCGGGTTTGGGCCTGTGTACATAGAAAACTCGGTTGAACTCGGGGCGGACTTGATTGGACCCACTGAGAGAAGCTTTACCAAGAACTGATGCCCGCTGGTTTTACTGCTGGGGCCAAGTAGGGATATAAATTGTTGGGATTCAGGTTGAATACCAAATCCGAATCTATTAGTCAGATTTGGTAGCCAAAATTGGATCCAATTAATAAAATACATGTAAATGTCAAAATTTAAGCAGAATCAGATCTAGACCAACAATTAAGTCAGATTCGTAATTTCTAGATGTAATGCCCCAAAATTTAATATAAATTTTTAGAATTCTTTTTTTTTTTAAATACACAGTGAAAATCATTTATTGAAGATGGAAAATCTTGGGGAATTGTCAATAGTGCATCTTGGATCAAGTTACAAAATAAAATCATTCCATCAAATCTTAAGAATTATTACATCAAAGAATTAAAATTTAATAAGAACATCAAATCAAATAAAAATGGATCCCTGATCAGCAAGGAAGAGGTGAACACTATGACACGGGTCTTAACACCTAGCAACAACTACCAATCATGCTTCTTGACCTGAAAAGTTTGGGGAGACAAATTCCATAAGCCCCAATAAAAAATCTCTTTCCAAGGCACGTAAGTAAAGTGCCAGCACATAAAAACATGATGAAGTTTATACAAATCAGAATTATTTGAAGCTTAGAAGAGACATTTCGTTCATGTAAGAAATGTCAAAAACACAATGTAAAACTATGCAATAAGGATTTTGTTTTGCATGATTAGCCCCATGCGGATACACACAGTTCGAATACGCTGATATATCCCACAATTTTGTATCATCTACAATCTCCAAAGTAGCCCTACATTGGATGAGTATCCAAAACTTATTAATTCAATTAATTCAAAACCAATTTATTTGCTTCTATTGAAAAACCCAAGGTTTCGAGAACCCAAGTACCACGATAAGTACATAGGAAACATGCCTGTGAGAGAGTAGAGTTGACACTCGAAATAGATAGTCATACAACCATATTTTTATTTGATATGTTAACAACACCCATCCAATATGCTCGTGGTGCATTCAAACTAACAAGTATCGAAAACAATGCTCCAGTACGTTTAAACCAGCTAAGCAATATTAAATTATGTTGTATACATGCAACTTTATCAGATTTTATGTCTTGGGTGTACCCATGGTACTCTACCGGTCAATATCGACCACAAGCCCGATTTGTGCCAATCACCCAAGTGTACTCAAATACATCACTGATCAATGTTATAGAGATCGTATGTCGCACATAAAAAAATATCGCAAGTGCTCGTGTGCCAGTGTGATGGTTCTACCAAACCTCAAGCATAGTTTTGGAGCTTCGTATGTATCCTACAAACACTTATCGTAGTACATGTATATACAATCAACATTTCATAGAACATGGTCCGTGATCGAGACCCGATTATGCCCAACAAATTTTTGAAACATTTGCAAACTCATTTAAACATCACAATTCTCATAATATGCATTTTGCAAAAACCTTTCAAGGAAATAAAGCATTCATTTGAGCATAGAATAGTAATTAAACCAACTTTAAGAGAGTACACCTACATCTATTAATTCACATGAAATCATGAACAAAACATTCTGTTCTTTATTTTCCTTTACATTATCATCAAGGAAAAACACTTAAGATATGTATTTAGTCGAACTTATGCATATTTGATCATTAAGCATACACATACAACTAATAAACAATCCTTGTTTATATTATTTTGGAACTTGTTGTTTGTAGTAATTGGATGAGACCCATATATATATATATATATATATATATATATTACAACTTTTTATTATATTTTGTATTTCATTTTCATCTTTTTCTTTTTGTACATGTCATGGCACATTAGCAGAGTGCGCCACCCTGTTGGACACCCGAGACCGACAAGGTGGATGGGGTCTCTGCACCTCTGTGGGTGTAGCAATTGCTGCCACTGTTCAACACAGCAATCTAATGTTGACCTATTTAACAGGGCAGCAACATGCTGCACACCCTATAGCAGTCGTTTGGAGTTAGCAGACCCAGCCGGCCTGCTATGGGCAGCAGCGTCATGCTTTAAAAGTGGTGGCAGTCGGCTGGAGTTGGAAGACTTAGCCGGTCTGCAATAGTATATATACATATATTAGATTAGGCAGAACTCTAACAACCATGTAGCTGTGTCTGTGATGACAACACCAAGTCATGACTAGGGTCAATGTGACCCCAGCTGACTATGCCGCAGGATGTGAAATGCCCTGCTGCGCACAGTGGCTATCAGCCACCATAGTGCATGGTCAGCAGGCTGGGAACTCAGCAGTTCCCAGTCTGCTAAACCTGTGTTGGGTCTAGGGTAGCTGACCTACATCACTTGGTTCACCAAGCCATGTAGAGTCGCACGAGTCAGGCCTGATCGGGTCGGGTCAGATCGGATTAGACTGAGTCAGACCTAGCTAGATCGGCCATGCTGGTCCGGTCTGTCCCATGGTACAGAGGTACCAAGGAACGTGGGCTAGGGTTGAACTGATCCTGCCCGTTCCGGTTACACCCCATAATCTATACATACATTTTTTTTTTTAATCAACCACAAAGACGCAGATTGTATACAATGGAGTATAAGAACTACAAATCAAACGTGGATGCATCACATTTGCAAAAAGAGAAGAATGAAAATCTTTTCATGATGCATTCCTAATATCATGCACCTAAAGAGGCATCCATATAACTTAATGATATTTCTTCAAAAGAAAATTGCTCATGCATTAAACACATGATAATGCATAAATAAACATTCTCTTTTTTTTTTTTAAATAATGATTAGAAACAAAACAACCCTTATGTGCAGAATGCATATATTCTAATAAGGTTCTTTGCGACATCTATATAATCTGAATATTCGAATCCCATACAAATGTCGTGGGATTCAAGTAGATTTAATATGTTGTTGTTTCCACTGTGAAAAGAGGATCAACAACACATCGGAGTGCGGTCCAGTATGGTCTAACATGCTGGCCCGATACTCACGCACACTTGAAAAGAGTTCCTACCTTGATGTACGAAGGTGAAATGAATTTGGTTCTAGTCACGTGCATGAATTCGAACAGCCCACCAAGCTTTCCATAATGGAGTCCTTCCTCTCTGTCGTCCAAAGAGAGAGAGGGAGTCGTTGGATAGGGCGAAGGGTTTGAGAGAAGAGAGAGAGTTATAGAAAGAGAGGGAGGAGATGAGGGAGAGATTTAGAAGGAGGGAGGGGCGGCACCCTCTTTCTCTTACAGTCTCACTCACACAAGGTAAGTCTCTCATTTGGGTTTCTTTCCTATCTTATGTTTTTGCTGACTTCCTTTTTTCTTTACTTATTTTATGGTTTATATATTTTTTTATTATCTTTCTTTATTTATTATAGATAGAGAGAGAAGTGGTTGATCCTCTCTTTGAAGGTAAGTGGGTTCCACAGGGAGGGCAACCCACACTTGCTTAAGTTATCACACTTCATTCCCTTTTTGTTTTAGGAAAAACATATTAGGTGAGATTATCCTAATCTAGAATTTTAGAAAATTATGATCCTATCATATATATATATATATATGTGTGTGTGTGTGTGTGTATTTTTCTTATTCTTAGAACTTTGAATCCTTATATTTCATATTTGGATCGAGATCCAAATTTGATCCTTTCGATTAAAATTGAGATGACTCCATATCCAATCTTCTATTGGATTTCAGATCCTTCTGAGATCTAGACCCAGGTACTAAAGTCAATTACTATCGGTACTGGATCCTTAACCTACCTAAGGTTCATATCCGATCTTCGACCCAAACACCAATATAAATGCGGAGGATTCGAATTTTCAATTTTAAATTCCTTGAATCCTTAATTTCATTAGATCTCACGGTTTAAATAATAACAATATTATTATGAAATTCTACATAACCTCGTAATTAAAATTTTACAAAATTCACAGGTCTTACATTCTTCTTTCCTTAATGAAATTTTGTCCCCAAAATTTAGTATAGGTCTATTCGAACAAGTAGGGGTACTTCACTTGCATTCTTGCTTCTAGTTCTCATGTGCATTCTTCGACGTCATGGTATTGCCATCGTACTTTGACCAAAGGAATAGTTCTAGTTCTAGTTCTAGTTCTAGTTCTAGTTCTAGTTCTCACGACTTGTTCTTTCCTGTCTAAGATTTCCACCAGTCTCTCTTTCATTGTCAGGTCTTCACATACTACAACATCCTCATACTGGATTATGTGGGATGGATTAGGTATGTACTTTTGCAGCATAGATATGTGAAATATATTGTGTATATATAAATACTGAAAAGACACTATTTCACCAATCCATTCTTATACAAAAAAGGGTCTGACATATCTGGGACTCAACTTTTCTTTTTTCTTAAATCAAAAAATACTTTTTGTAAGAGATACCCTAACAAAGACAAAATCTCTCACTTCAAAAGTGAGTTCCCTATGTCGCTTGTCCACGTAGCTTTTCTATTGACTTTGAGCGGCACATAGTCTATCCCTAATCATCTATACTTGTTGTGTATAGTGTTGTAGCACTATCAGTGACTCTAATGTTCTCTTGTCAACTCTGTCTCAGTAAACTAAAGATCAACACAATTGTCCATACAATGCTTCATATGGTGCCATACTGATACTTGCATGGTTGCTACTATTGTATGTGAACTCTGTCAATGCTACATGTGTATTCCAATCACCCTTTCAATCAAGAATACATGTTTCGTCAATTTGTGGATGAAATGTGATACTGAATTTCAGCCTAGTACTCATTGACTTCTGCAACTGCCCCCAAAATCGTGATGTGAAGCGAGGATCCTGGTCCGATATGATTGAGACAGGTGCTATGTGCAACCTCACAATCTCTATGATGTATAATCTTGCTAGACTTTTCAAGGGTTAGTTGACTCTTACTAGTAAGAAATGCACCGATTTGGTGAGTCTATCAACAATTACCCAAATCGAGTCATGTTGCCTTCAGGTCTTGGGCAATCCAGATATGAAACCCATTGTAATATCTTTCCATTTTTACTTTAGAATCTCCAATTGTTACATCATATCTCCAGCCCATTGATGCTCAATCTTAACATGTTGATAGGTCAGACACCTCGAGATATACTTGGCAATGTCTTGTTTCATCTTGTTCCACCAATACTTTTATTGCAAGTCTTTATATATTTTTATACCACCCAGATATATGGTATCTCTAAACTTATAAGTCTCCTCCAGGAGATCTTCCTTGATCTTAGGGTCATTAGGGACAAATTTTGTCCTTTATCCACAAGCTCCTGTCTTACTTTAGCCTAAATGAGGCATTTTTCTGAAGTACAAGCGCCTTTAGTTTCTCATATTAAGGGTTCGTCTGTCATGCCTCAATAATTCTAGTTGTGAATTCAGGTTGAATAGTCAGGTTGGATACTCGAATCACACCTTAATTGTCCATGAAAGACTTCCAATCTATAAATTATTCTATCACTCTCTACATGTGTCCTACTAAACTAGGCAAAGTACCATTCACTTTTCGGCTAAGTACCACTCACTTTTCGGCTAAGTACCACTCACTTTTCGGCTAAGTGCATCAGGCACGACATTGGCCTTTTAAGGATGGTATGAGATAGTGAAATCGTAATCCTTGATAAACTTCAATAAGCGTTATTGTCGCATGTTTAGTTTCTTTTGAGAAAATAGGTACTTCAGACTCTTGTGGTCTGAGAATACTTCGAACTTCTCTCCATATGAATAATGCCACCATATTTTTAGTGCAAATAGAACAACAACCAACTCGAGATCGTGAGTGGGGTAGTTCCTTTTATGAGTCTTCAATTGTCATGATGCAAAAGCTATAACTTTCTTGTGTTGCATCAGGACACCCCAAACCAGTCCCTAAGGCGTTAGTGAAAACTACAAAACCTCCATGTTCTGATGATAAGGTCATCACTGAGGCTGAGGTGAGGTTTTTCTTTAAGTTCTAAATGCTTATCTGACACTTATTGTTCCATTCAAACTTAGTATCCTTTCTCAGTAGCTTGGTTATGGGCATTACTATTCGCGAAAAGTCCTGGATGAAACGTCTGTAATAGCCTACCAATCCCAAGAAGCTCCTTATCTCACTTACATTCTTTGGTGGCTTCCAATTCAATGTTGTGTCTACCTATAATAGCATTTAAGATTAATTTGTTAGGGTTCTCAAGATTCTTAAAATTTTAAACTTTTAAAGGTTCTTTGTTAGGTGTTTACCTTAGCAGGGTCTACTGACATCTCATCCTTAGAGATTAAGTGGCCCAAGAACATTACTTGTTCGAGCTAAAATTTGCACTTAGAGAACATTTCATAAAGTTGGTGGTCCCAAAGTATCTCCAAAATGATCCGTAGATGATCTCGATGTTGCTCCATGTCTTCAGACTATATCAAGATGTCATCGATGAATACAATGAAAAATGAATTGAGATATGGCCAAAATATCTTATTTATCAAGTCTATAAACGTTGTCAGAGCATTTGTGAGTCCAAATGGCATAACTATAAACTCTTAGTGTCCACATCTGGTTCAGAAAGCCATCTTCTGGGCATCCTCATCCTTCACTTGAAGTTGATGGTAACCTAATCTAAGGTCAATCTTTCAGAACACCTTCACATTCTGCAATTGGTCAAATAGATGCTTGATACATGGTAGGGGGTACTTATTCTTGATTGTGGCCTAATTCCACATCTTGTAGTCGATGCATAGTCTCATCGACCCATCATTCTTATTTACAAACCGAACAGACGCACCCCAAGGTGATATATTGAGTCGTATGAAACCCTTATCCATCAACTTCTGTAGTTGTTTCTTCAATTCTTCGATCTCTGTTGGTGTTATTTGATAGGGTGCTTTGAAAATAGGCGCAGTTTCCGGTATCAGTTTGATACCGAACTCCACTTCCCATGTTGGAGGAAGTCCATGCAGATCTTTTGAAAATACCTTTGTAAACTCTCAAACGATCTCTATCTCTTCTACCAGTACTTGTTTTGGATCTACCACTGTCACACTAACCAGAAATGTAGTACATCATTTCCTAATATACTTATGGGCCTTTAATGTGGAGATGACATGACTCCTCAAAATAGCTTTTTAGAGTCTTAACTCGATTTTAGGGCATCCAGGTAAGGACAACACAACCTTTCCCTCACGGCACATAACACATGCATAGTATTCGTACAACCAATCCATACTCAAGATCACATCATACTCAGTCATGTCGAGCATGATTAGATCAATATGTAGATTGTGTCCATCGAATTTGATATTTACATTGGGTACATGAGTCACACACATTGAATTAAATCCTATAGGATTATATATATCTAGTGCATGATTTGGTGGCTCTATGTGTACGCTAAGTTGTTTTGTAAACTCAAATGATATAAAAGAATGTATTGCTCTGCAATCTTAAGGCTAGTGTCGTATGTCCAACGACAAAGATTGTACCTTGCACCAAGTCTCCCTTCTTCAGTTGTTCAGCAGTAGTGACATATACTCGCCCCTGAATGTTCTTCTGGGCAGTTTACAATTGTGGTTGTTGATGTTGTTGTTGTGGTTGCAATTGCCTTCCTCCAGTGGTTTGTCCCTGAGTGTCCACCATTTTGTTTCTACAATCTTGAGCATAATGATCGACCTTGCCACAATAATGGCAAGTGCTCATGTTACAAACACAATTGTCCCAAATGAGTCTGATGACACTTGGACTTGGGACACAACTGGTTTTGCTTTTGTGGCGGGTGGTTTCCTCCTTGTTTCTGCTTCTTAAAGAGAGGTTGTTATTTTTCGCCATTGAATCTTGGCTTGCTAACTCCACTTTTTCTACCAGATTTGTTGTTGTCCTTCTTCGACCTTTCTCACTCTTCACTTATAGTGGTAGCTACTTTAATGGCATCATTGAATGTAGAAGCTCCTCAGATCTCAGTCTGTCCTTGAGTCCTCTGACGAATTTACTAGCCATGGGCTGATCATCAGGAAAAAGATTTGGGTAGTGATGCTCTAAGCTGTGAAACTTGGTGGTATATTTAACTAGGCTCATTTTGCTCTGAGTGAGCTCTAAATTTTTTTATTGTTTCCATTGTCGTGCATGTGGTGATAAATGCGTCTTCAGAAAGGTTGTTCTAAAATCTTCCCATGCAATCTGCTCCACACCAGTGAATTGAATCCCTTAGACAATGTCCCACCACTTTCGAGTATCTTCCTTCAGTCGATACATGAAAAAGTCAGTCTTTCGATTGTATGGTACCGATAAAACACAGAAGGCTTGTTCAATCTCTTCAAGCCAACTCTCGAGCATCTCAGGATTAGCTTTTCCCGAGTATGTGGGTAAGTCTAATTTTAAGAACTTCTCTCTAGCGCTGCCTAAACTGATATTGCATGTCTGAACTAATTTTGCATGTGCATATTCAATGTTTGAGTGAGGTTGTTGAAAACCTCCATGATGAAGCATCTCTGCTCCTGCCACTCATTGGCATTGCTGGCATTCACATTTGTATTCACATTCGTGTTCCTGTTGGCACTTGCATGATGACTCATCTGCCATTTTAATCAGCTTTCATCGTGAGTGTAACCATTCAATAACTATTCACCAAGGTTTTATATGAATTTATTTATTTATTTATGAAGATGATACAATATCAAATTAAATTTGTCCTTATAAAAATAGAGAAATTTATTCATCGCAAGTTCACTAATTACTCGCTTCAACTACTGATAAAGAAAAATGATCATTGTCCTTCACGGGCATCCCGAGTACATCCTAAGGTACTCCCTCGCGTTACCCGTGCGCCTTTACTTTAGTGGATGCTCTTCTGCCTATTTCACCATAGTGTCAGATAAGAAAGGTCCCATTGAGTGACTTAAGTCATTATTGGCCAGAGTTGCCGCCTCGAATCGTGTGGTATGTCTCACCACAGTGGATATAACCCTCTCCATTGTGGGGTAGATTTGTCCCTCTATATGGTTAGAACACCACCAACAACCGAGTCCTGGTTGACTACTTGACTCAACCACTGCTCTGGTGTTGACACATCTCCAAACCTTTAGCTATAGGTCCTGAATGGTAGTGACATGTTGTTGTGATGCCTTTACGAGATCCTGTAAAGTCTCAATCAACACATCTATCTGGGCTTCCTTCGCCATCTAGAATTTACGAAACAAAATTTCAATAAGGTAAAATTTTAAATGAAATACAGTTTCTACTTATAGACGGTTGCCGAGTTGCTTGAATAGGTCATGAGTTCTATCTTCTCAGATCTAGGCTTTGATACCAAAGTTGTAACACCCCAAAATTTAATCCAAATTTTTATTTTTTATTTTTAAAATACATTACGAAAATCATTTATTAAAGATGAAAAATCTTGAGAAATTACAAGTCAATGCATTTTGGACCAAGTTACAAAATAGTCATTCCATCGAATCTTAATAATTATTATATCAAGGAGTTCAAATTTAATAAGAACATTAACTCAAATAAAAATAGATCCTAGATCGGCAAGGAAGAGATAAACAACACGACTCTGATCTTAGCACCTCACAACAACTACCAATCATTCTTCTCGACCTGAAAAATAATAATGGTTTGAGGGTCAAATTCCACAAGCCTCGGTAGAAAATCTCTTTCCAAGGCACAAAAGTAAAGTGCCAGCACATAAGAATATGATGAAGTTTATACAAATCAAAATTATCTTGAAGCTCAGAAGAAGAGTATTTAACACAGGCATAACATCATACATTTCATTCATATAAGAAATGCCAAAAGCAGAATATAAAACTATGCAATACGGATTTTGTTTCGCTTGATTAGCCTCCTACATGTACACTCTGTTCAAATACGTTGATACATTTGAGATCTATTGGGGGTCTATTATTCTTTGAGTGGTTTAATATCCCAATTGACTATCTAGATTGGATTCCAAAAGGGACATTATATTGACTAGGAGATAACTCCTAAAGACTGAGATAATAGGATGCATCCGACTTCTACAGAAGTTTTTAGACCTACCCACCTAGGATTTAATTTTGGTAGTTCGGGTTTCCTAACTCTATGGGCAGAGGACCATCGAGCCATTGTCACTAGTAGCATGATAATCAACATTATATGTTTCAACAACTCACAAGTTTGTACCATCTACCTCTCCAAGATATCCCAACACTGAATAAATATCCAAAACTTATTAATTCGATTAATTCAAAACCAATTTACCTGCCTTTATTGGGCAACCCAGGGTTTTGAGAACCCAAGTATCATGATGGGTACATAAAGAACCTGTCTGTAAGAGAGTAGAGTTGACTACTAAAAAATGAGTCATACAACCATATATTTATTTGGTATGTTAACAACACCCATCCAGTAAGCTCGTGGTGCATTCAAACCAACGAGTGTCGAAAACAATGCCTCAATATGTTTAAAATGGCCAGACATTATTAAATTATGTTGTGTACATGCAACTTTATCAGATTTTATGTCTTGGGTGTGCCCATGGTACTCTACCGGTTAATATCGACCACAAGCCCGATTTGGGCCAATCACCCAAGTGTGCTGAAATACACCAGTGATCAATGTTATAGAGATCACATGTCACATATAAAAAAATATTACAAGTGCTAGCATGGCAGTGTGATGGTTATGTGGAACCTCAAGCTTAGTTTTGGAGCTTTGGCAGGATCCTACAAACACTCATCGCAGTATAACATATATATACAATCACACATTCCATAGAACAGGGTCCGTGAACAAGACCTGATCATGCCCAACAAAATTTTGAAACATTTGCAAACAAATTTAAACATCACAATTCTCATAATATACATTTCGCAAAAACCTTTCAAGGAAATAAAGCATTCATTTGAGCATAGAATAGTAATTAAACCAACTTTGCGAAAGTACACCCACATCTATTGTTTCACATGAAATAATGATCAAAACTTTCAGTTTTCCATTTTTATTTGCATTATCATCAAGGACAAACACTTAAGATATGTATCTAATCAAACTTGTGCATATTCGATCATTAAGCATACACATACAACTAATAAACAATCTTTGTTTATATTATTTTGAAACTTGTTGTTTGTAGTAATTGGATGAGACCTACATACATGTATATATATATATATATATATATATATATATATATATATATATATATATATGTGTGTGTGTGTGTGTATACATATTCCACATATATTTACATATATATAATTATATATGTTGTGAATCAACTAGTCCTTTAAAAAAAAATATATATATATATATTACAACTTTCTATTATATTTTGTATTTCATTTACATTTTTTTTACATGTCATGGCACACTAGCAGGCTGGTGCACCCTATTGGACACCCAAGACCAACATGGTGGTTGGGGTCGACAGATCCAGCATGTTTCACCTCTTTGGGTGCAGCAACTACTACCACTATTCAACACAACTAGGGGTGGCAATCGGGTCGGGTTGGCGGGTCGACCCGGCAGGTTGGCGAGTCAGCATACCTCAACCCGAACCCAACCCATTTAATAAACGGGTCGACTGTGGCAAACACGAACCCGACCCGTTTATTAAATGGGTAACCCGACACGACCCGCCAACCCGTTTAATAAATGGGTTGGCGGGTTACCGGGCAGGTTGGCGGGCGGGTCAGGGTCGGGTAAATGGGTTGGTGGGTGGGTCAGGTTCGGATAAATGGGTTGACCTGCCCGCCTAACCCGTTTGTTAAACGGGTCAGCCGGGTTGGCATACCCCTAACACGAACCCGACCCGTTTAATAAACGGGTTAGGCGGGTAGACCCGTTTATTAAACGTGTTAGTTTAAGCCAAACCCGAACCCGCCTAAGAGGCGGGTTGGCGGGTCGTGTGAGGTTTTGGCACCCTTAAACATAACAGTTTGATGCTACTATGTTTAACAGAGTAGGACCACCCTGCACACCCAATAGCAGTCGGCTAGAGTCAGCAGACCTAGCCGGCCTGCTATGGGCATAAGTATCATACTGCAAAAGTGGTGGCAGTCGGTTGGAGTCAACAGATTTAGCCTGTCTGCAATAACAATAACAATAACAATAACAATAACAATATATATATATATATATATATATATATATATATATATATATATATATATATATCAGGCTGAATTCTAGTAGCCTTGTGACTATGTCTGTGATGACAGCACAAAGTCGCGGATGGGGTCAACTGTGCCCAGCAAGATAGGAAACACCTTGCTGTCTATAGTGACTGTCAGCCGCCGTAGTGCATGGTCAGCAGGCTGGGAACTTAGTAATTCCCAGTCTGCTGTGCTTGTGTTGGTTCCAGGCCAGTTGACCCGCATCACTTGGTTCACAGAGCCACGCTGAGTCGCATGAGTCAGGCCTGATCGGATTAGACTGAGTCAAACCCGACTAGATCAGTTGGGCTGGATTTGAACTGACCCTTCCCATTCTCGGTTACACCCCATAGTTAATCTATATATATAAATTTTTTTTTAATCAACCACAAAGGCGCAAATTTAAGCAAAGTGTGTGTATACAATGGAGTATAAGAACTATAAATCAAACGTGGATGCATCATATTTGCATAAAGAGAAGAATGAAAATCTTTTCGCGATGCATTCCTAATATCACGCACCTAAAGGATCATCCATGTAACTCAATGATATTTCTTCAAAAAAAAAATGCTCATCTTTTAAAAAAAAAAATATAATTAGAAACAAAACAACCCTTATGTGCCGAATGCATGTATTCTAATAAGGTTCTTCGTGTCATCTATATAATCTAAATATTTGAATTTCATACAAATGTTGTGGGATTCGAGTGCCTTTAATATGTTGTTTCCACCGTGAAAAGAGGATCGACAACACATCAGAGTGCGGTCCAACATGATCTCACATGTTGGCCCGATACTCACACATGAAAAAAGTTCCTACCTTGATGTACGATGGTGAAATGAATCTGGTTCTAGTCACGCGCACGAATTTGATCAACTCACTAAGCTTCCTACAATGGAGTCCTTCCTCTATGCCGTCAAGTGTAGGAGAGAGAGAGAGGAGATGAGGGAGAGATTTGGAAGGAGGCAGGTGGGGCCCACCCTCTTTCTCTTACAGTCTCTCACTCACACAAGGTACACTATAAGAAATCTACGGATTAGCAACAGATGCTATCTGACGCTAACTCATCGCAAATCCATTGCTGAACTGTTTAGCGATGGATTGGCGATGGCTTAGCGATGGATAGCATCCGTTGCAATTCCTTGGTCACTAATTAGTGATAGAACTGATTTGTTGCTACTTTCGTCGCTAATTTATGATGGATTAGCGAATGCCATGATCCATCACGAGTCTGTCGCTAAATAAGCACTGATTTGGTTTTGCGACGGATACATATCCGTCTCTAATCTATCATAAAAATTTAATGATGAATACGTATCCGTCTCTAAATTTTATCGTCAATTTATCGATGGATTAGCGTTGGATTATATTTCATCGCAAAACATCGACTGATTCAGTTTTTGAGACAGATAAATATCTATCCCTAATCCGTCACTAAATTTGCAACAGATATTATTCATCACCAAATACCATCACCATTTTGGGCTGAATTTCTTCGAAAAATCCATCGTCGAATATTAGCGACGGATAATATTCATCGCTAATCTATCACAAAATTTTTAAAAAATAAAATAATTTTGTTTAAAAAATAAATATCAAAAAACAAAATTCTCGTTATACAATTTATATAATCTGTGTATAAAAAATAAAGTACACATAAAAAATACATATACAAAGTAGGTGAAACAAATTTAACACAAGTTATAAGTGAAACAAATTTAACAACACCAAGTATAATCCTCACCAAGTTCTAATTAGTTATAAGTGAACATATACAAAGAGTTTCGTTTGAAACAACAAGTACGTGAAACAAATTCAACACATGAAGCTACTCCTCGCCATGATTCAGAGCATCATCATCTTCATTGTCTCGATCTGCCCCTTCATCCATGACTTCATCAACTCCTCTAAGCTGATCATCTCCAACATCCTACAAGAGAATCGAAATGTTAGTACTGATAAACAAAATATAATGAAATAAATTATATGCAATGCACCTAATCTAAGGCAATCAAAGTAACATAGCTGAATGACACATAAACTAGCAATAAAGTGAAGGACATTAACATAATGCAGAGGTTGTCAAAAAAACTTTATAGTGATGAAATCATGCTTATATGTGTTCTAAGATTGTCAAAAAACGTTTATAATGATTCAATCATGCATATATGTGTTATAAGGCAATTAAAAAAAATTATAGTGATTCAATCATGGATATATGTGTTCTAAGGTTGTCAAAAATTTTTTATAGTGATTCAATCATGCATATATGTGTTCTAAAGCTGTCAAAAAAATTCATACTGATTCAATCATTTATATATTTGTTCTATGGCTGACAAAAAAAATTCATAGTGATTCAATCATGCAGATATGTATTCTAAGGTTGTCAAAAAAATATCATAGTGATTCAAGCATGCATATATGTTTTTTAAGGCAGTAAAAAAAATGCATAGTGATTCAATCATGCATATATATGTTCTAAGGCTGTCATAAAAATTTTATAGTGATTCAATCATGCATATATGTGTTCTAAAGGTGTCAAAAAAAATTATAGTGATTCAATCATGCATATATGTGTTTTAAGGTTGTCAAATAAAATTTATAGTGATTCAATCATACATATATGTGGTCTATGGTTGTCAAAAAAATTTCATATTAATTCAATCACGCATATATGTGTTCTAAGGTTATCAAAAAAAGTTTATAGTGATTCAATCATGCATATATATGCTCTAATGTTGTAAAAAAAAATTTGTAGTGATTCAATCATGCATATATGTGTTCTAAGGTTGTCAAAAAAAAATTCACAGTGATTCAATCATGCATATATGTGTTCTAAAGTTGTAAAAAAAAATCATAGTGATTCAATCATGCATATATGTATTCTAAGGCTGTCAGAAAATTTTTATAGTGATTCAATCATGCATATATGGGTTCTAAAGGTGTCAAAAAAATGTATAGTAATTCAATCATACATATATGTGTTCTAAGGTTGTCAAATAAAATTTATAGTGATTCAATCATACATATATGTGATCTAAGGTTATCAAAAAAGTTTCATAGTGATTCAATCATGCATATATGTGTTCTAAGGTTATCAAAAAAAAATTATAGTGATTCAATCATGCATATATATGTTCCAATGCTGTAAAAAAATTTTGTAGTGATTCAATCATGCATATATGTGTTCTAAGGTTGTCAAATTTTTTTTATAGTGATTCAATCATGCATATATGTGTTCTAAGGTTGGGCTGCCAAGAGACATCATATTCAAAAAATGAGTGTAGCTGAGATGCGTATGCTTAGATGGATGTGTGGAAATACAATAAAAGATAAGATTCAGAACGAGGAGATACGTAAGAAGGTAGGCATTGCACCTATTGAAAATAAGATGAGAGAGAATCGTTTACGGTGGTTTGGACATATTCGTCGAAGGCCTAATGATGCTCCAGTTAGAAGGATAGAGAAATGGGAAAATATATTAGTTAAAAGAAGTCGAGGTAGGCCTAGGAAGACATAGATGGAGGTGATAGGAAAGGATATGAATGCTTTGAACCTCACCGAGGACATGGCATTGGATAGAAATGATTGGAGGAGAAGGATTCATGTGGAAGACCCAGAATGATTTTCTTTTTTGGTTCATATCGCCGACCCCAATTGTTTTGGGATGAAGGCGTAGTAGTTGTTGTATTCAATCATGCATATATGTGTTCTAAAGTTGTCAAAAAAAAATCATAGTGATTCAATCATGCATATATGTGTTCTAAGGCTGTCATAAAAATTTTATAGTGATTCAATCATGCATATATGTGTTCTAAGGTTGTCAAAAAAATTTCATACTGATTCAATCATTTATATATGTATTTTAAGGCTGTCAAAAAAAATCATAGTGATTCAATCATGCATATATGTGTTCTACGACTGTCAAAAAATTTTATAGTGATTCAATCATGCATACATGTGTTCTAATGCTATCAATAAAATTTCATAGTGATTCAATCATGCATATATGTATTCAAACATTTTCATAAAAATGTTATAGTGATTCAATCATGCATACATGTGCTCTAATGCTATCAATAAAATTTCAAAGTAATTTAACCATGCATATATGTATTCCAACATTATCAAAAAAAATTATAGTGATTCAATCATGCATAGATGTGTTCTAAGGCTGTCAAATAAATTTAATAGTGATTCAATAATGCATATATGTGTTGCGGTTCTGAGCTGATAGGCATATACGTATTGAAATCTAACGACATGAAACTTTAGATATGTATTGAAATAAACGTTATACGTACCTGATGGGCACCGAAGCTCATGTTAAAGGCAGACATGCATCTGTCACAAATTGAACCCTCCACTCTTGCTTTATTCTGAGCCTTTTTTTGGGTCAAACATACATCTGTCAACAATATACATCTCGTAATACAATAAATTCTTAATAGCATTATAGAGAAAAATATAAATAAAAATATACCTTTCAAATGGGTACATCCACCGATATTGCACAGGACCACCAACCCTAAGTTCATATGGCAAGTGTATGATCAATGTTCCATAACGTCGAAAAATGCTAGCAGAAATATCTTCTCTAGCTGAAAAATAGTAGTGACGCCAAAATCCTCGAGATTCTTTACCTCAATTACTACAACTTTAAATGCACACAATGTTCTAAAAAATTGACTCAACTCGGATAATACCCCCCATATAGGTTTGTCTAACATATCATGAAATGCTAGGAGAATCAACCGTTGCATGATGACATGACAATCATGGCTCTTCAACCCATATAATTGTCCCTCGTCTATCTTCAGAGTCTGAGCAATGTTAGAAACATATCCATATTAAAATCTCAACTGTCTCAACCACTGACATACCTGCTTTACTTGATCTGGTCCAAGCACGTACCTTGCTTTTGGTTTCAGTACTTTGCCATTGTACTCTTGGAGTTCACATTCTAGTCTTTTACATATTACTTTTAAATCCATACGGGCCTTCGGATTATCCTTTGTTTTTCTTTTGACATTCATTATCATATTGAACACATTATCAAACATATTTTTTTCTACATGCATCATATCTAAATTATGTCGTATCAATAAGGTCGGCCAATATGATAGTTCTCAAAATATAGATTTTTTTGTCTAATTGTGATTCTTCCCAAATCCAAGGAAGGGCATCACACTACGAGCATCTGTCAGTCCATATGGAAAGTATCACAATCGTCTTAAAATCTTTATGCCAAACAACCGTATAGGTGGACTTTCTATTTCAGTTGTGCCTGCTCGGAACATATTCCTTTGTCATCAGAACGGATGGTCGCTGGGTAGAAATCAACAGTGACAATCAAACCAACATGGCTTCCTTACATGCGTCAATCTAAAAGATTTTGTATCCTTCATGTAGTACAGACATGCCAACCTTCCATGTGTTCTCCAACCAGATAACTTATCATATGCAGGAACGTCACTAATTGTCCATAGAACAACAACCTTCATATTGAAGTTTTTTTTTTTGTGGGCATCGTACATGAGAACATCGTCATCCAACAGTATTTTCAGTTCATCAATCAATGGTCTCAAATATATATCAAGATTTTGGCCTGTAGACGTCAAACCAAGGATCAATAGAGACAAAAAAAGATTTTGATGCTTCATACACAAGCTTGGAGGAAGGTTGTATGGGGTGACAAATACTGACCAACACGAGTATGGGGTTGATCTACTCCCAAATGGATTAAATCCATTTGTACATAAACTGAGTCTAACATTTCTCACTTTCATTGCGAAGGTCTGATGAGTACGATCAAAGTGCTTCCAAGATTGTGCGTCAATAGGATGCATGATCTTATCTTCATCATGTCGAACTTTATTTGCATGTCATCTCATGTGTTTAGTTGTCCTTGAAGATATATACAGTCGTTGCAATCTAGGGGTGAGAAAAAAGTAGTGGAGTGACTTGTATGACACTTTTTTTGACCTTGTGCTAGCATTAGCCATTGCCTTTGGCTTGAACTGAGGATGCCCAAATGACAAGCATGATCTTCTATTTTCTTGATCTTTGAAATACAACATGCAGTGATTTGGATAAGCATTTATCTTTTGATACCCCATACCTAGAGCATTAACCATGACCTTCGTACGATAGAAATTTTATGACAATTTCTCATCTTTGGGCAACATACTCTTCACAATAGAGCACAAACGGTCAAAACATGATTGACTCAAATTATACTCTGACTTCAAATTCAGTAGTTGAAGAACTACATATAAGATAGTGTGACCCTCGCAACTATTCTACAGTGGCTCATCAACATCTCTAAGTAAGTCATAAAATCTACTAGTTGCATCGTTTGTTGCTTTTTTCTCTACCCCAGTTGGTACATCACTAGGACCCATAGCATAACCCAGTTCTGCTCCTGCGACATCAAATATCAAATCCACATATGGATTATCATGCACCACATCCACCCTTGCATCAAAATTATTCCAAAATTCTTCACCATAAAACATGCAATTCTGATAACCACTGACAAAACCCTTATGTATAGGTGATGTCTAATGCCATGAGGTTCTACAAATCGATTGTTCTTACACATCGTGCAAAGGCACCTAATTCGACCGGTGGGATCTATTGTACTGACACTTGTCATTGTAAATTCAATAAAATTGTCAACATCATTCATATATTCAAGCGACACCTCATTATCAACTATCCTATGGTACATCTATTCATGGTTTGCAGCTATTTTATCCTATGATGTTACAAATATTATCTTAACCAGTTAAAGGAGAATCATAATAATGCTATGATGAAGAAAATATTTAATTTATCATGCATTGATGGTGGATGTAATGATTTGATATATATCACACACACACACACACACACACACACATATATATATATGATGTCATTCACCTCTAAGAAAACTACTGTCAAGCAAAAGTAGTTTTCCATATATTCAAATAAAATTACAAAGTAGGTTACATTTTTTCAAGTTAATGGGAATGAAATGACTGATTTCTCCTTGTTGGTTTGCTATAATTTGCATATTGTAGGTCATAAAGTCTTCATTTTACTTGTTGCTTGTGTTGAGTTGGTTAACACTTTGTTGTGGTTTATAAATCTGTTAGAAATTCTTGTTTGGTGATTGTTGGTGAGTAATTTTTTTATTTTAGTTAATGCATAAATTTTCTTCTCCTCTCTACCACAAACATGCTTAATATAAAATGCAATTCCAAGAACTATTATGCATGCATTGATAATTCAATATTTTCGTGTGTAACACCATCACATCATATTTACACACATCACAAGGATATTTAGAAAGATGAAATCACATTCACAAACACGATACATTCATTTTAAGCATGTTTTCATTATACAATTTCACATGAAATGCATGATTAAATAAAAAATAACTTCATGCAAGCATGGATAGTGACGTCAAACATTACAATACATTCAATCATTCATATCACAACAATGTTAAACAAGTATCTGCAACAAACACACTCCAATATTCTGCTAACTACAACCATGACTAATATGAAATCCGATCTACAAAAATAAGATCACTTATATTCCCATACATTCAAATCGTGCTCAGCATGATCTTCAAACTCCAGCAAAATAGTCCTAGATATCCACAACTAAGTGAGTGTGTGAGCAGGAAAGTGTTGCATCAAAGAAAGTAAATAACATGTGATGTGCTTGCATCACTTACTCACCACAGGTATTTACCCGATTTGCATGCTTTTGCATTTGCATTTTTTTTTTCTTTTTGCATGACATTTTAAGCCGCAGGCGATGCTTAGCATTAAGCATCGCGCATTTTGCTCTGCTAAGCACCTACAATGACAAATACTGTCGGCCAAAGACAAAGACACAGGCAGAGGGCTTCGCCCCACCTTGCCTAACGAAAGGGGAACCCTACAGGGGGTAGAGCTTCCTCCCTCTGTCGGCAGAAGAACCACTCAGGTAGGGGCTTCGCCCTCCCTACCCGACGAGAAAAGACAATAGCAGAGAGGCAAAGCCCCTGTTGGATGGAGAAACAAAATGGACATGGGGAGGAGGGGCTATGCCCCCTACCGACTAAAAGAACCATGGACAGGGGGCTCCATCTCCTGCCGACCGAATGAAAACAAAGACAGGGGCTCAACTCCCCGCTGAGAAGCAACAACGACAGGGGGCGAAGTTTCCCTGCCAGCCAAAAGAGAACAAAGGCATGGGGCTGAACCCCCTGCCGGTCGAACAAAAACAAAGGCAGGGAGGCAGAGCCCCCTGTTGGCTGAGCAAACACAAAGGCAAGGGGGGCGGATCCCCTTACCGACAGAGCGCAAAAAAGGGCAGGGGGGCAGAGCCCTCTGTCGGAAAGGATCAGCGGTAGGGGGGCGAAGCCCCCTGCTGGCAGGTTGGAAAGAGGGACAGGGGGGAGGAACATGTTGAAATTGAGATAGAGAGGGAGCTTACCAGAGGAGGAGGTCAGCGTCACCGAAAAAACACAGAAGGAGAAGAAGAGGGTAACGAACAGAATGTCGGGGCGCTACTGGAGAACCCAGAAAAGGTGTGAGGGTATGGGAGGTAGTGAATAAGTGAGCTCACCAGTGTGGTCGCTGGTGGACTTCGGTCGAGTTGTCGGAGTGGGAGGAACAAGTGGTGGGTCGCCGACGGGGTCGTTGAGGGAACAAGGGGAGATGGCGGCGATCGAAGAGGGGGTGGCCAACGGTCGGTGGTCGTCGGTGGTAGCAGGGAAGAAGGAGACGGTTGTGGTGTTTGGAGGGGTGGTCGGTGGCTTCGATCGCCGACGTCTGCTCGAAGGATGTGAGGCGACAGAGGGGGAACGAGTGAGGGAGGAGAAAGGGAGGTGGATCGATGAAAGAGGGGAGAGAAAAAGAGCAGGGGGAGGAGAGAATTTCGCGCCCTAGATGGGTCGCTTTACATAAAAAATTAGTAATGGATTAGCGACAGAAAAATTCTATCTCAAAATCTGTCGTTAATTAGCGACGAAAAAAATTTGTCGCTTATCCGTCGCGAAGTTGCGACAGAATGTTTTCGTCGCTAATTAGCGACGGATTTTGAGACATAATTTTTTTGTCGCTAATTCCGCAACTAATTTCAATTTTAGAGACGACTAGTTTTTTCTAGCTAATCCATCACAAATTTACAACGGATTATTTTCGTTGTAAATTTTCGTCGCTAATTAACGTTTTTCTTGTAGTGTTGTAAGTCTCCCATATGGGTTTCTTTCTTATCTTCTGGTTTTGCTAACTTCTTTTTTTCTTCACTTATTTTATGGTTTATATATATTTTATCATTATCTTTATTTATTTATTTATTATATATTTATTTTTTCAATTCTTAATATAGATAGAGAGAGAAGTGGTTGATCCTCTCTTTGAAGGCAAGTGTGTCCCACAGCGGGGCGACCCACCCTTAAGTTTTCAAACTTCATTCCCTTTTTCTTTTAGTGGAAATAGATTAGGCGAATGATTACCCTAATCTAGAATTTTAGAAAATTGTAATCATATATATATATATATATATATATCTTATTCTTATTATTCTCAGGATTTTGAATCCTTGTCTTTCATATTTGGATCGAGATCCATATTTGATCATTTTTATTAGAATTGGGATATCTCCATATCCAGCTTGGGTTGGATTTCAATTCCTCTTGAGATCCAGACCTAGGTACTAGATTCAATTACTATTGGTACTGGATCTTGAACCTACCCAAGGTCCATATCTGATCTTTTACTCAAACACTAATTTAAATGCAGGGCATTAGTATTTCCAGTTTTAAATTCTTTGAATCCTTAATTTTACTAGATCTCATGATTTAAATAATAACAATATTATTCCAAAATTTTGCATAACCTCGTAATTTAAAATTTAGAAAATTCACATGTCTTACACTAGGTCCAACTTGAGTCCAACCTAGGGATGCAAATGGGTTTGATCCAAGATGGGGGTTTTGCAAATTTTAGTTGTTCTGGATCAAATCCCGATCTGAATGCCCATGTATTTAGCTGTTTCATATCAGAACAGTTTACATCCCCAGTCCAACCTGTTTATATCTTAGGGCCAAGCCTGTCCAAGGTCGTATTGGGTTTCGGGCCGCATATGTTGGTTCATCTTTGCTTAGATGTCCAGAAGCCATCTTGCTGTTCACCTTACGGTTTTTACACGTGGAAAATAGACAAAATGAGCTGGATTTATCCCAAGCCCAATACTAATAATGAACTGGATCCTTTAGGTTCTTAGCCGAAAAATATTGCAGGTATATATCGGTAATCTGGACTAATCCGACCCGTTTTCCCTTAGATTTGTATTTTGTTGTTCCACTCTCTTTTAACTTGAAAAGTGTAAATGAACTAACACGATTTTATCCACTATGACCGACGTTTTAGAAAACAATTTATCGGCCATGAAAATATCACAATATCCTGAAATTTTGGTTTTGTTCGCACCTTTATTTACAAAATTTCTGAAAAATAAGTATATTAAAAATATAAAAATACAAAACAATTAACAAAAATTAAGTCCATCTAGCTATCTCCTTGGATCCCAATGTTTTATCAATATTACACCTATATAAACATAAATATCATGGCAAGATAATTATATTTCATTTAAATCACAATAAAAGATATCACGGATGGATAAAAATTTCAATATTTTTCGAAATATCTTTTACTTTAAAAATATCACTATATTGACACAATAAAAATAAATTGTCAAGAGTTTTTTTTTATAGTGTTCATATGTATCTATTATTTACAATTTATATATTTTCGTATGCCAATATTTTTTAAAGATTTTATGGAGAAAACTAGATGTTTTTTAAAAACGATGAGTTTTTACCTTCTTAATATTTTCTTGAGAACAAGATTTATGACTGTGGTCCAAAGGAAAAAACATTGGACAATTTCTTTTTGATATTTATATGAAAAAACCGCCCTTAGGATTAGAGACCTAGCCGCGCTGGCTCTGCCTGCCGTACTTACTGCACAAAACATGAGACAATCTAAAAATATGTATCTATATATTGACCCCTTTACCTAGGAGCGTTAAGTGACCGGCATAGTGATAAAAGTTAAAAACAGCAAAATCTCAATTTTCAAAAACTCATGAGAATTTAAAAGTTTTTCATAAATCTTGCATTTTTTGGCAAAATCTTAGCAATAAAAAAATAAATTAAAAAATCTAAAAATATTTTTATAAGAAAATATTAATAACAATGATTTAAAAATAAAAATACACAGTTTTTTCATGATAAATAGCTGTTTAAAACGTAAATATCGCGTTTAAATCACAGTATTTATGTTTTTTCATAAATCTCATGATATTTTGAAAATCTAGCAAGAAAATGCCTTTTATACATGATTTTTTCATGATAAATAGCCATTTAAAACGTAAATATCGTGTTTAAATCAGTATTTATGTGTTTTTCATAAATCTCATGATATTTTGAAAATCTCGCGAGAAATTGCCGTTTTAAACTTTCAAGCAATTTCTTGCGACATTATGGCAAGATTTTCATAAATCTCGCTATATTTGTCACTATGACCGGATTCTCGATGAGGGTTTTCCTTCGTCTTAAAAAAGGACCCTTTTAAATGGCAATTAAACCATCACCTTTTTTTCCAGCGATGTTTCAATATATCGCCGATATTTATCACACTTTACCCCAACTCCTAGCGACCTGATCTCCTTTGGACCGAATCCCACCAAATCCGATAGACCCGAGATCCGGATATGAAATCAAGAGCACGGGTCGGAAGTCCGAACCGAGAAAGACAACTGGGCGTCAGTTTTTCGTATTTTCTATAAACAAACGGAAGAGCTTCAACGGCAACACGGGAGGAGAAAGGCCTCGCCACCTCCCCATCGCGGCCGGAGCACCGTCCGATCCCTCTGCGAGTTGCTGCCGTCCGTCGATCTCCATCTTCCCGGTGAGCTTCCCTCTCTCCCTTCCCTCTCTTCTGTTGCGTGTCTAGGCCGCATTTGCGATTTCTACAAGAAAAACTCGGTCGGATTGATCGTTTCCGGCGTTTTTGGGGGTTTTCTGGTCCCATTTGAGGAGTTTTCTTGACGGATTATAGATTTTTCTCCGACGCAGATCGAACGAATGGATTCGATGTCGAGGGTCAGCGGCACCCTCGCCGAACTCGATGGTCAGATCACCGATATCTTCCGGGCATTATCGTAAGCATTCCGAATTGTATATATTTTGTTTGTATTTAAATTGATATTCTTATTGAATATTTTTGTTTTTCATGTTTTCTTACGGAAATTTGCCCGTTTTTTCGTTCAATTGTATGAGGATTTCATGTGCATGAGGTTATTTACGTATCCACGATCTTTTTTTTTTTTTTTGGGGGGGGGGGTGGTTGGCGCACAAAATGATGATTTTTGAGGATTTGCAGTGTTTAACTTGAAGCTGGTTCGATAATGTTGAGTTCGTCGTGGACAATGTATGAATTTTCTTGTACTTTTTTTGTATTGCATTCGATTGAATTTTCTTCGGTCATATTTTATTTTACCTGGCTACAGAGGGAGAACGAAAATGGTAAAATGCAATTCCCCCACTTCTGGAGTTATTATTTGTGGTTTTAAACCATTTTTTGACAAAACATATGTGAAATTGCATTTATTGTTTCTCCCATCTGCTTCTTCTTCGGGAACGTGGTGTTTTGAGTATTGACCTGAAAAAAACAGTTTTTGACTGATTTATAGTTTGGATGATTTTAAGGTCGTGGGGAGTATGCAAATCTATTGTTTATTCAGTGCAATGGTGATTGGGTACTTGTTTAATTCAGAAAGATAGCGCTTTTTTTGAGATTTATTGAGCATAGGCATGTAAAATTTTGTGCGCCCATGTTTCTCGTCAATGACAATTGGTAAATAAACATTGATTTCGGTTGAACAATATTGCATTTCCATTCTCATGTTCTTTCTTTCCTTTCAAACTTCAATTATAATTTTCTGACATAACAATTCCCAGAGCTAAATCATAAAGATTGATGAATGGTGTTTGTTTATCTTCACGTATAGAGTGTTGAAATAACTAATGCATATATTTTGGGTAGCTAATTTTCAATTCTGAAGATTTTTCTTTTGTTAAATGATTTTCATATTTCTTTTAGTTGTTTGTTAATGTATGCACCACCTTCTTTTGCAGCAATGGGTTTCAGAAATTGGATAAGATCAAAGATGCAAATAGGCAAAGCAGACAATTAGAAGAACTTACAGGGAAGATGCGTGAGTGTAAGAAGTATGCTCCCTTCATTTTGGCTATGTCAATAAACTTAGCACTATGTTTTGCTTTACCTAGTATTGTATCACTTTGTGATGTTCAATTGCTGATTTTCAAGTACAAGAAAGGCACGTCTACCCACATGGTACCCTTTTTTTCTTTTAGCATGAAATATGATTAAGTTGCTCTTGAATGACATGCAACCTTTACAGATCTTCCAGGTTTTTAAGTGCCTCTGTTTTCCAGGGTTGTCTCACCATTAGTTTTTGGGTCTTTCATATTGCTAAATGCTGGAGGTGATTAAGAAAGTACTTGAATACATTGCTTAATGTTGTGACTGATCTCATTAATTTTTTTCCAGAATTATTAAGGAGTTTGATCAACAAATTAAGGAAGAGGAGGGTAGTTATGATTTTGAAACGAACAAGATGCTCAGTGAGAAAAAACAGTCAATGGTGATAGTCTACTTCTTAATTCTAACAAAGCATGATGTATTTTCTGCAAACTTGGTTCTCTAACTTTCCAATGTCAAGCTGATTTGTATGTGCACTTTTTTGCAGATTAAAGAATTGAATTCTTATGTTGCGCTGCGCAAGAAGTATGCAATCTATTACCTTTCTGCTTTCCTCATGCTGCTAATTTTCTCTGATGAGTTTCTTAATCAAATCTATTAACATTTATGAAGCATCTGATTGTCCATATCATAATTACCAATCTTTGTAGCTTTATGTCTTTTATTGAATTAAATGGGAATCTTATAATTTGCTTCTAATGAGTTGTTGCACAAGAATTAATTTATCATAAGGTCTTTCTCTTTAATAACAAAAATAAACTAAAAATTGTAAGAAAATGTGTGCTTTCCCATGAACTCATGGAAACTGTCCATCGGCTTTGCAGGTTTGGTATTTTTCCTTGTGATCTGAATTGGATAAGTGATTTCTAAATTCTGACTAGTATTATCTTATTGAAATGTCTAACAAAATATTTATTATCTTGACATTTTCAAATTGAGTCTCCAGAATATTGCTTCTGAATGCTTCAGGATTCCTGACCAGCAATGAATTCTAGTGTTGTTTTACAAGTCTGACTCTTGTTCTTAAGAGTATCTGTACTTTCATGGAATTAAAATTTTGGATGCTGTGGTCAAAACTACTGTAGGACAAACTGTAATTGTTATTGGCAACCTTTGAAAGCAAACCTTTCATTGGAAAACTATTGCTCACTGAAACAGCAGATAGACACCACTAGTTTTATTTGTATTGCTAAATTGGCAATGACATCCATGTAGTTACGGTACTGTTTTAGCTATTATAACAGAATAGGTAGCTGTTCTTTTCTGGTGGTATCCATGCTTATATATTCTGCTGGATTTAGGATAATTGATACTATTATTTTCTTGTTAGTATTTCTTCTTGCACATCAGTGTGATGCTTTCAATCTAAGCCACTAAAATTACTGATTCATGTGGTACTTGTGATCAATGAATAGATACTCAAGTTCCCTTGAGAACAAGCGAGTTGACCTGTTTGATGGACCTGCTGAAGGGTCTGCTGAGGATAATGTTATACTAGCTTCATGTGAGCATCTTTCCTTTCATGTGACTCTCTCTCTCTCTCTCTCTCTCTCTCTCTCTCTCCAGCAATGTTGTATTTATCGGGCCTTGAATCATTTTGAAAATGATTCAGGTGAATTGGTCGATTCGGATTTGGAGCTGAATCAAATTGAATTGGCCAACTTTCAACCAGAAAATGACACGTGTCACAAAAAAATATTAAAATAATAATTTAACCATTTTTTGAATGCTTTAGAAAAAAGCCAAATCAGCTTTGTACCATATTGGTTTCTGGCCAATACAATACAAATTGGCCGATTCACATCGATACTGACAACATTGCTCCCCTGCCCCCGCCACACGGGTGTTGAGTCTAAGCAGTTTGTTATTGAAGGGGAGTCTTGAAAACAAGGTGCATTCTTGGCACAGTAGTGTCAATTGAGGTGAAGTTTCTAATTATGCACCTAGAAAAAATAACAAGAAGACGTTTATGTTCTGTATAAATGCAATATCACTGCATGAGAGGAATATAAAACTGTCCATCTATGTGCTATAGATCGAAGTGTAGGTAGATGGAATTTTTTTGGCAATTTTATTTCTAGTAGGTGTGATGAGAATAGATGAATGGATGAATGATTATTCTTTTCTTAGTGTTTCTTAATCAAAATGCAGCACATTCCAAATAGTGGCCCATGCTTAAGTGATTGAATGAAATCTGTGAATGAGTCAGTCTATGTTAAGTGATTCATTATGCAAAAATCAGTCAATTTCATTTTATTGTAGTAAGTTTTCGTACATGAACCCACAACTGGGAGGGATCTTAAATGCAGTTATTTGATATTCTTCATATCTGTTCTAAGACCTAAAAAGCCACCTCGATTACCAGGTAATAGAAGGAAGTAACATGGTATTCGGCTTTGCACTCCTTCTGTCTCCAAATTGAAATATTTGAGTCGTAAGCATATTCTAAAGCAATGAGCCAGGGTTCTGATATGGTATCAGCCATTTCCACAGTCTCCACCAAGGGCTGCCATTTAGGGAAGTTGAGGATACCTGCAAGAAGTGTGCATCAAACATTCACTAATCAACAGTTACAAGTAGAAAAACAGAATGACGCAGAGATTAATGAGAACAAAAATTTATCAGACAGAACATATGCATGCCTTTGTGAAAGAAGATAAATGAAACAAAACCAAGATCAATGAAGCATTATTCGTAATCGATATGTTAGTTCGATGGAAATTTATAGTTTACATGGAATTAGAAAAAGGTGCTTTTGTAATATTGATTCTGGAAACTGACTAGTCATTCCGTGATATCATTGCTTCAAAATTATGTTAATTGACTCATTTGTCACCCTCTGTTTTGTTATGTGACCATCTAGCATGTGTTGTATGGCAACCTAATGAGTTTTTAGCTGAAGGGATGGTACTCTTTTGGGTTCATGCTGAAGTATAACTCTTGGATGTTGCAGCTCTGACTAATCAGCAGTTGATGGAGAGAGGAAACAGAATGATGGATGAAACTGATCAAGCCATAGAGCGGTCAAAACAGGTTAGATTCCTTTACAAAATGAAACATGTTATCTGTACTTTCTCTGAAGTAATTTCCAGCCACTTGTTTTACCTCTTCAATCCTTGAGGGGCAAATCTTGAAGTTTTTCCCAGAAGAATAACTTGTTGAATTATTTTTCTATTCTTGGCTAAATCAATACAACCATTGTGAGAATCATAACTTGCTAAACGTATTGAAGTCTGCAAGATTGATGGATCTCAGGCTACTGTTGTCCTAAGAGAAGGAAAAACAATACTAATTTATTCTCAGTGTCAGAAGGGAGATGAAACATCAATTAAATTAAAGAAAATATCCTGCCAGTAAAATAATCTTGTGCAGTTAATATCTTTATGGTATTGAGACGTGATCAGGGACGTCTCTTGGATCTGGATCCACTCAGATTTAATGTGGACCAAATCTGACCCAATCCATATGCTGTCACGATTCTCATGTGTGGTGATGTTCTTTAATTAGTTTTTCTGTATTCTGTTATTACCCTTGCCTGTTATGTAAGATCTGTATTTAATATGGGGCCAAATTGTAATTTATTGTCATTGATTGATATATAATAGCAAGTATACCACTCGTTCCTGTTAATATATATATATATATATATATATATATATATATATATATATATATATATATATATATATATATACTATTTCTTTGTTACCTTTTGTAATGCCCATTAGGGGCAATTTAGTTTTTTTCTATTTATGTAAATAGACACGTCCACTAGGGACATTTTTACCTTTTTTATTTTATTTTATTTCCTTTTATTTTATTTTTTCATTTGTAAAGAGATCAAGCAACTGTCAGTTAGAGCCAAACCATAAGTTGACAATCTAAACTGACATAAAACAAGGTGCACACAATTCACCCCAACAATATCTCTGAATAAAAAATAACAAGGCCAAGAGAAATAATGCATCATATAAAATTCTGTGATGGACACAACAAATGCCATAAAAAGATAATAAATACTCACAGAAATCATTTTCCAACAAGTGAGTTCAAATATAAGAAACGATTTGAAAAAACAAAGTTTCAAATCAAATTCAATAATGGTAGATGGAAAACTTGGACTAAATATAGTGCAATCATATGCACATGCAATCATAAGCATCATTAATATAAGCAAGCTATATAGAGAGATAGCTCAATCTAGATTGCAAGTCCACTCTGAGACACTCAATGCCATTAAAGAGGGACCAAAACATATATAGAGATTCTCAAAGAACCATATAAAAAGCCAAGTGCATACATAAGTACAACTAATCATGGATTCTCACAAAGAGATCAAAATAACTCATGTATTAATCTAAATAACTTAAAGCCATATATCTTATATAAAATACATGCATAGGAACAAATTTAAGCATATATGCAAGTGATAGATTTAAGGCACTAAGGGCACAATAAAAAAATTTATATTTTATAAATAACAAGTATGCAATGAATCAAGAGTTTTTAATCAAGAATACACATGTCCACCAAAGATCTAAGTGGACAAACATGTCCATTAATAATGGACAAATACTAAAGTGAGCCATGAGAGAAACACATATAACTCTCATAAAAACACAAAAAATTTTGTCATGATTCTCAACTTAATATTTTATTAAAAACTAAGTATGCAACGCAATATTTAAATCACATGCAAAGCATGTAAAATAATGCCATGAGACTAATAACATAATCATAAGTACCACAAAAATAATCAACAATATAAACACCCAATATCATAACTATTGTCTCATAAAAGACTCATAAAAGACATTTATTAAAGTGAATGACTTCCTATAAGAAATTATGCTCAATACCTTATACACGAATAAACAAGCTTATTCATCATGTAAGGCAATCATAAGTGCATAAGGATCAAATATCAATAAAAAGTATTTTATAAGCTAGTTCATAATTTTTAACACTTCATATGCTACTTTTAATACACCAAGACTAAAGAGAATTATTAAACACAAGTTCAAGAAAAATTTCATAAAATTATATTTGTGAAATACACACATCATTATTTTGAAATATCTCAAATTATTTAAAAATATATAACAATTTATAAACAAACAAACAAAACAAAACCAAGTTCAACAATACGAACATGATTTGACATTTATAATCATGACTTATTCAAATAAAGCATCTAAATGCCAACAATACATGCTTAAGCATACACGATTGTATACATATATATCAAATAAAGAAAGTTTTGAAAAATTAAGATTCAAACATGATTTCAAAGCATACATATATCTAATTTCTCAAAAATAAACAAATAAGTCTTATAGGATATTTAATAAAAAACAACTCCAATGATGATTAAAAAAACCATTTAAAGAGATTTTTTTTTTGTTTTAATAATAATAACAAATATATATATATATACATATATATATATATACTTAACAATAAAGAAAATAAGTGTTTTCGCATGCATAATGCATGGAATAAATAACACAAAAAATACTTAAAGATATGAGATACATACCGTGTCTATATTTTCCTTGAATCCAAGCCACACAACGATCATAAATCCTTCACGAAGCATGAACTCGAACCAAAGAATCCCAAGACCTAAAAGAGGCAAAATGCCAAGAAGAATTTCTTGGCTCTGATACCATGTAATGAAATAGCAAACAATACAAAAACAATGCTACTAAGAGCTTTACAAGATTACGATCACAAAAGTGCATAGGCACAAACCAATATCATTAAAGGCTTACAAGATCGCAATCACAATATGCACAAGCACAAGTCCACTATAGGACAAAACAATAGCCAACAAAGGGCAATAACACAAGCATTAAGTGCATATAAAACATTAAGAAACTAAATAGAAAAACACAAAATGTAAAGAATATTCATCTTTGTTGAGCATAAATGCTTAAGAGAAGCATTAACAATTAAGGGGGAACAAAGTCCTTTTATATACATATTGCAAGGGAGAGAGAGACCAAACCGTTAGAGAGCCTCCAACGACTCTATGGTCAAAAGACTATAGAGCCCTTGCTTAAAAGGGCAAATTACAAAAAAGAAAATAAATAAAAAAGAGAAAAATTGTTCCTAATAAACAGTCCCTATTACATGAGTAAAATAACGAAAATACCCCTAGAAGATATTTACCTATTCCATTATTATAAATAATATATATACATATATATGAATATATATATATATATATATTCAATGTGAAATAAATATATATGTATAACAATACATATATACATATATATATATATATACACACACATCTTAACAGTGACATCTATTAAAAAATAACCTATATATCAACTAGATGTGAAAAATGCACTTTTCAATAGAGAATTAAATAAAGAGGTTTATATAGATCCTCTGTCAGGATTTATTATCGAAAAGAGAAAGACTCTTAGGCTTAGAAAGACCCTGTATGACCTTAAACAGGCTCCAAAAGCATGATATGATAGATTTAGTAATGTTGTGCCACATTTGGGATTTCATTCTTGTTATTACTGACACTGCTATTTTTTTGTCAAAAGTACGTGTATCGATATTGTTATTCTTCTACTATATGTAGATGACATGATAATAACAGGGAATGACAAATAATGAGTTAATGATATTAAATTTATTTAAAAAAAAATGATGTCTGAATTGGGTTTCTTAAGATATTTTTTAGGCATTGAAGTTGCTTACTCTCTCGGAGAGTATATCCTTTCCCAAATGAAGCTTGCTGCCGATATTTGTGTTAAATCTGAAATCTCATATGATAAGAAAGTGGAGAATCATGACGTAGTCAATGCCAAGCTAAGACTTGAAGATGAGACTCTTCTCGAAGATTCTACACCTTATAGACAACTAATTAGGTCACTCACTTATCTATCAACATACTAGACATAGCTTATGCCATTCATTCTGCTAATCAGTTTTAGCATGCTCCAACCACCATTCACATGAGTGTTGTATTGAGGATTGTCAAATATATATAGAACACCATAACTAAAGGGATTTTCTTATTCTCATCTTCATCTTTAGTTTTACTTCCTATACTGATACAGATTGGGGAGAAAATCTCAATGATAGAATTTTAACTACTGTTTTTTTAGGAGATTCATTGATTGCTTAGAGATATAAAAAACAACAGAAGGTATCACTTTCATCAACTAAAGCTAAATATAAAGCTATGGCTATGACAATCATGGAGCTCGTATGGTTATGGAATCTTCTATGAGATATGCCTTCGAAGATGTGTTGCGATTAATAAAAGTATAATTTACATTACCAACAACCGTACCTTCTATGAGCACACTAAACACATTGAGATGAACTGTCATTATGTTTGTGATGAATTCTTAAAAGAAACTATTGAGTTATCGTATGCCACATCAAAATATCAGCTTGCAATTTTTTTTATTAAAGCTCTTGCTACCCCCTCGTTTCTTCTTTCTTCTCAACAAACTTATGGTGATCACATCGTAAGTTTGAGAGGGGATGTTAAAATAGGTTATATATATACATTTTTTATCCTGTAATTTGTACTTCCCCTTAAGGGCATTTTGGTCTTTTGCTGCATGTAATAGTTAATGTTCACTATGAACAATTTTTTATTATTTATTTATTTTTTTGTCTTTGTTGTAATAGAGTATGGGCTCTATGGTCAAAAGACCATAGAGTCGTTGGGAACTACCCAACGGCCATATTTATGACAGTTGGGAGCTCCCAACTACTTTATTGGGAGCTCCCCAATAGAGCCCAATGCTCTCTAAAGTGTATAAATAGGGCTGGATCCCTCTCTTGTATTCAATGTTTCTCTTAAGCATTTTACGTCTAACAAAAACAATATTTTTTATATTGTGTTATTTTTTTTGTTTCTTGAAGTCTTGTATTTGCACTTTGTGCTTGTGTACTGCCTTAGTGCTCTTGTATTGTCCTTTATTGAACTTGTGTTAGTGTTTGTGCACTTGGTATTTATTTTCCGCATACTTTATTATGTAGGTATGCTTCACTATCTTACTTTTACCAGGCCTGATATTGTGTATGTTGTGAATCAAGTCTCTCAATTCATGCATGAGCCGAAAGTTAGTCACATGAAATTAACAAAGAGAATATTGAGGTACTTGAAGGGTACAACATGAGATGGATTGGTGTTTAAAAGGAGATCGTAGGGAGAGGACATATTAATGTTGATGGAATTTTCTGATGCGGAGAGATCCAGATGAGAAGAGGTCTATTTCAGGCTATTGTGTATATATTAAAAGAAACTTAGTGACGTGGAGTAGCTGGAATCAAAGAGCAGTTGTCAGGTCAAGCATTGAAGCTGAATAAAGGGCCATGGCAACAACTACTTCGGAACTGACTTGGATAAGGTTTCTTTTGACTGAGTTGAGAGAAAATGTGCTAAGTTCAATATTGTTTTGTGATAATTAAAGTGCTATCAGGATATCACTAAATCTCATTCAGCAAGACAGGGAATTATATAACGTATTTGTTCATGAAAAGCTTGACTGTACACTATTGAAACGTGATCATGACATCTCTTGGATTTGGATCTACTCAGATTTAATGTGGATCAGATCTGACCCAATCCATATGCTGTCATGATTCTCACATGTGTTGATGTTCTTTTATTAGTTTTTTGTATTTCATTATTACCCCTGCCAGTTGTGTAAGATCTGTATTTAATATGGGGTCAATGTCGTAATTTTTTGTCACTGATTGATATATAATAGCAAGTATACCACACGTTCTCACATTGGGAAATGTGAATTCAGAACCTGTCTATTCCTCTTTCTCTTCTCTGCAACAACTCTGAAACCACAGCAAAATACCAAAGTCTATTATATGGTTCTTCTGGAACTCAGTTTTACTCGGGTTGATACCCTGGTGCAAACCAGTTGTCCATGTCTTGAAATATTGTTCTGGCTAAGATGGTTTAGATTAGTAAGTTCCAAGTTGAGCACATTGGCGGCTCTCTTTAGAATTTTTATATAGTCATGTCTGAGCTTATAGTGGACAAATTGTCATGGTTTTATTGCTCATATCCACTTTGCTGGTCTAATCCATTCATTTTCTGTTTATGGGAAATAGGTTGTTGAACAGACGATCAATGTTGGAGCAGAGACAGCAGCTTCACTCAAGGCACAGGTCTGTGATCTTATATGACTGAAAAATCTGCTTCCCATTTCAGTTTTGCATTTATCGTGTCATGATGAAAACTGTGTTCTTTGATGATTATTTTCAGACAGAACAAATGAGTAGAATTGTCAATGAACTAGACTCGATTCATTTCTCAATCAAGAAGGCTTCTCAACTCGTCAAGGAAATGGGTAGGCAGGTTTGTATTCTTAACTGAACATGCTTTTTCACTTTTTCCTTTTGCTTTGTGGGACTTGACTCTGGACTTGGTTTGTCATGGAGTCACACATAGCCCTGAATCTTCCAGACACTCAGCCACCTTGTCTTTGCTTGGGGACTTGGCCTAATTTCATTTAAGGCAGCTAGAGGCTGAATCAACTTGGCATTTAGCCTTGGCTTACCTTTAAACATGATTCTATCTGATAATGTTCAATTGTTCATCTATTCATATACTTTACACTTTTCTTGTAGGTTGCCACGGACCGGTGTATAATGGCCATGCTTTTTATCATTGTTTGTGGTGTGATCGCCATCATCATTGTAAAGGTTGGAGAATATTCTACTACCCGCTTTGTTTTCTTCTAGGCAAAAAAGGCCTGTCCACTCGTTCCTTTTGCTATCTATGACAGATATCACATTACCCTTGTCTCTTACAATAACTAACATGCTGGCCTATCAACATAATAGGGCGGACATGGAAAGTTTTTCAATAACAATCTTGGGTTCCTAGCTGACCTATGAACATAATAGGGCAGACATGGAAAGTTGTTTGATGACAGTCTTGGGTTGCTAGCTGACCTATCAATATAATAGGTCAGGCAAGGAAAGTTGTTTGATAACAGTCGGGTTGGTGCTTATTTCTTTTGAAAAAGAAACTCTTGGTTTGGTTCATTCAACTGGTTGAAATGACTGAACAACCCCCAAAATGGTGACATTTTCTAAAATATATATAGTTCATAAGGTTAAACATGCCACTTTCACTTTTCATACTAAAATTAAGTACTCTTATTTTTTTAAAAATGTGTTTCTTTTTTTAAACCCCTCTAAAAATAAAAGACTTAATCTGCACTTAAAAGCAACTATATATTTTTAAAATGTCATTGCTTTTCAGTGTGTTTTGGTCATTTATAGATAGATAGATAAATATGTGTGTGTGTGTGCTTTTGTCATGCCAACATAGGCCTCTTGGTGCTTGGCAACCTATGATCATTATCTGGATGATGATAGTCTATGCTACTTGCCTTATCAACCTAGGAATTGGAGGGCCTAATTGGTTCAAGGGCAGTTAGCAATCTAATCGGGCCTCAAATGGCTTGGATAGTCATGGAATGTATTTTATAATCAGAATAATTTGTTAAACACGTTGACATGTCATACTAGTAATCTCAAATTGGTTTTATTGATAAAATTATGCTGATGCCATTTGAGTTGTTGATAGTTTTATTTTGTACAAAATTTCAATTTTCTGAAATCAATTGTTTGCTGTTTGATGACCAGATTGTGAATCCACACAACAAAGACATTCGAGATATTCCAGGATTAGCACCTCCAGCAGCTAGACGGAAACTTCTTTGGGATGTCTATTGATTGGAGCATGGCATTTTGATTCTCATATTCTTTGTTCTCATCATTATTTTTCATTTCATATTCTTTCTTCCCATTGTTGTTGTTGCATCTGTGGCTGTAGCTGCAGCAGCAGCTGCTATTGTTGTCTGGGCTGTGGCTGAAGTTAACATCAGGTTGGATTGGCGGTCTCTGTAACCTTTGTTGTCTGTCTATTGTCCTTTAACTATTATATCATTTGTAATATTTTCTCATGTTTGGACCAGTGGCTATGGCAGGTGTATTATCATATTGGATGTGGGGAAAGAATGATTTATTGTGTACAAATATTGATTCAGAATGTACTATATATTGTTCTTGTTTCTTATGTTGAATGGCCTGTAACCATTTTTAGATGGCAAAGCCGCTTAGTAGAAAGATCTATTTACACCCATGTTTTGTGAAAAAAAGAATTTGATATTTCACTGGAAATGTATATGGGCATGAGTTTATACTTTATACCGATGCCTCGTATCTTGGTAAGGAAAAATCTCTGCAGGGAAAACCTCACGATAATTAAAAATCTTGGGAAAATAATGGCTATATAAGGTATTAAAAATAATAAGTTGTAAGCTATATAGAAAATTATCAGAACATAAAAAAATTAAAAGTTTTTTTTACAATGCTAATATCTTTATTTTAATGTGATGTTTTCAAAACAGACAATGCTTTTAAATGTCATGTTTTGTGTATGTGTGTGTAGGGGTGGGTGGGGGGAGGCTTCTGAAAATATTTCTACAAAAATTGAAAATTCTGTATTTTCAAAAGAAAAAAAACATCACCAATATTTGTTGCTATAGGTTATAATTGAAACTAAGAATTTGATTTTTAACAACAGAAGCTTACTGAAGAGGAATATGATGGTTGAATACACGGAAGGTTCATTAGTCATGCATTTTTAGTTGCATTTGCAAATAAAAATTGGATCAAGATGTGATTAAGCTTTCATATGCTTATGATTTGGGGCATGTTTGCAACACCTGTGATTTTGTAACTTTCGCAGGTTTCTTGTGTTTCTGAATGACATTTTAAAACTTTCACAGGGGCATTGTGAACATGCAAAAATGCAACCTGTGAATGTGATTCCATATGTGAATGTTGAAGCCTCAAAACTTGTGATACACAAGTCTACCCGTGTGAATAACTTTCATGCTTAGGTTCGATGTGATAAAGCAGTAACATGATATGACATGACAAATTCTGACATGCACACAAGTCAAATTTACAACCTCAAAGCAAACATGAGAAAGTTAATGCCTAAGAATGTGAATCACAAATCACTTTATCAGGGTCAGAACTTTCACAGCTGAATAACCTGTGATCATAACAAACATGCCTTCTTACCATTCCAGTTGACAGACCTTTGCAAGGTCACACACACAACACAAGCTCACATGCACGTACGCATGCCCCTACAAACACTCATACACACACCGCATAATCCTTAACATGACCAATAAACATGGTTGAATAAAGTTGTGTTTTTGAAGCCATCTTCAAGGGACAAAACACTCTATCAGATGCTTATCAAGTGTCTGGCTTTGCCATGGTTTAGTGACCTACGTTTTTTTTTTATAAATGGGGGGAAACCAGCTCACATGTGAGTTCAATGGTATAAAAAATCTAGGTTCCCCTCACCTATCGGAGAGTACAAACAGCTTTGGCCCTGCGGCAAGGGACAAACACCCATGAGTTTCAAAGTTCAAACACATGACATCCCTTCATCTTGGTGACATTCACAAGTAGCCTTCCTGGATGAGCAGAGCCCTTGTGGACTTTAGCACAGATACAATTGATATAAACAGTTTGGTAGATTTTGGAATTTGTTTGACAAAAAAATGTTGTTCCTTTGATTGTTACCCTGACAGTTGATTTACAGAAAGCTAGGACATGAAGACACTTTACTGTTTTTTAGCCAATTGGTGTTAAAAGGATATTAGAAAATGCCAGAATTTGTAGTATCTGTGCTGCATAGACTTGTGTGTGTTTGTGTGCGCGCGCACCTGTGCTCTTAAACTTTTGCAACTTTTATTGAATGTTAATGTGTCCAGTATATTTAAAAATTCCATAGCAGTTTAATATGTTTACCATGATCACTTAGGCATATATATATATATATATATATATATATATATATATATATATATATATATATATATATATATATATATATATATATATAGAGAGAGAGAGAGAGAGAGAGAGAGAGAGAGATAGAGAGAGAGAGAGAGAGAGAGAGAGAGAGAGAGATTTAATCGGCAAATATGTTCTGATGTGCTTTCATCATAAATTCATTAAAATGTTCTTAATAGCGACAGCCAATGCATGACATAAAAAGGGACATTTTAATATATTATTTCATGTGTTTCTCTCTCTCTCTCTCTCTCTCTCTCTCTCTCTCTCTCTCTATATATATATATATATATATATATATAGTAATGCTATGGTCCTCGGGGAGCACCTACTCTCACATACTAGAAATCATAGTTGTAGGTTGCAACTTCTCAATCAGACCTTATAGATGTACTCAATGTAGTTTATTTGATAGAAATCATGTTTTTTATCATGTTTTTTTGACATAAAATAGGTTTTTTTAAGTCATAAATTTTTTGGTATATTGTGAGCCGTTGATTTTTGAAGATCTTCAAAAACCAACACGTATACCATAATTACATGATCCAAAACTTGGTTTCCACTAAATAATGATTGTAGACCGTATCTATAGGGTCGGATCAACGAAAGAAACTCAAAATTTTAAAAAATTAGAAGCTTCTATTAGGTGGGAGTGGGTGCTCTTGGAGCACCCTATTATTACTAATATATATATATATATATATATATATATATATATATATATATATATATATATATATATATATATATATATATGTGTGTGTGTGTGTGTGTGTGTGTGTGTGTGTGTGTGTGTGTTAAGGAATTAGTATGGGACGATTTTAGATCAGGTTGACATGACCATGCAATTTAGTTGGAAATCATGGGTGGAAGCTGTATCAAGTCAATTTGAACCCACGGAAAATCTGACCAGGTCTAGGCCCAGTTGGGGCAATACTCCCAGCTTCGACCTTGTGGCAAAATATATTACACGGATAGTCCATTTTGACTGGCATTCTGCTTCCCTCAAGTAATTGGAAACTTCACAAAAATGACCGAATCCCCGTATATGCAGCTGTATCCATGTGACATAGGTAGTAAAGGTTACACATCCTGGGTGGCGAACTCGCAACGTCCTTCAACTTGGATGCTTTTAAGCCGACCTGCCAAGCCTGGTACATGGAGCCCTTAGGGCATGCATTTATTTATTTTTTTGAAAGGCAAGCCGGGGTTAGTTAGACCCCTACCAATTATACAACAACACCATTGGGTTTTGAACCTGCAACGTCCCAACAGAAGGTGACGTGACCTAGCTGCTACTACCAGACAAGGGGAGCCCCCGTTGGTTGCATTTGCCCTGTTTATTGCTAGAAAGCAATGTTAAAATTAAAGGAAAAAGGTTACATTTCGTTGTTAAGTCAACATCCTAATTGTCCTTGACCGACAAGGGAAATCAAGGATGGTGGGACAAAGGGGTATCTTACAATATTTGATTTGGTGGGCTCCTTTTTCTCAAATGGATAAAGGGAGATTTAATATAAGATTGCACTTTTACTAGCAAGAGCAAGGTTGTAAGTTGGTAGGGGTGGCAATTTCTGACCCGACCCGCCAACCCAACCTGCCAACCCTCTTCTTAGCCGGGTTCGGGTTCCGCTTAAACGGGTTTGTATCGTAAACGGGTCGACCCGCCTAACCCATTTATTAAACGGGTCAGGTTCGTGTTAGGGGCATGCCAACCCGCCAACCCGTTTAATAAACGGATTAGGCGGGTCGGGTCAAACCATTTACCTGAACCCGACTCACCAACCTGCCTGCTAACCCGCCAACCCGTAAACTTTTCAATGTAAAACCCTAAACCCGACCTGCTAACCCGTTTACCCGACCCGACCCGTTTATTAAACGGGTTAACCGTGTCGTATCGGGTTACCTGTCTAATAAATGGGCCGGGTTCGTGTTTGCCACAGCCGACCCGTTTAATAAACGGGTCGGGTTCGTGTTGAGGTATGCTGACCCGCCGACACACCCCGCCAACCCCACCCGATTGCCACCCTTATAAGTTGGCCCTAGAAGGAAGCAAGTTTTCATTTTTTTTTTAATCTAGTCTTTCATATGATTTGGCTCATTATTCTTTCCTTGCATCGGAAAAGGTCTTCAAAACATCATGCCATATTTATTTTTTTCTTTATTCTCCTCCTAGTTATAGTATTTCCAATTGCTTTAATAAAAGGCAACATAATTTGACTTCACTAGATATAAAATGACTTTATTCTAATTCAGTTTAGACGCATACACACACCACACTTTTTAGTATCTACGTACGCTTAAAAAATTGGCCATGTTTCTCTACACCAAATACCAAGTTACAAACATGGGCGTAGGGGGAAAAATTGTGATAGTTGAGGGCTGGGGGGCAGCGCCCCCGAAAAAAAATTAGATAAAATAAAAAATGGCTACAATTATTAATAAAAATCTATTTCATATGGAGAAATCAAACTATCTATCGTCATCACAACGAGACCCTCCAATCCAAACGAATAGTCACAATTAAATAGAAATAGAGGCATCAATTCCCAATCAATCAGCATTATAACTGGATCAAACTTTCGATTACAGGGGAAAAACATATTATTCTTCAAAAAAAAAGAAGCAAAATCAAAGAAGACCAATATCATAAATCTCATAAGAAACGCAGAGGCGAGACCAAAACTTCTAAATAGGTAAAAAAAATCCAACACCAACAAGAAATAAATATACGAAACACACAACCGACTCAATAACTCGCATACCCAATAAGGAACCTAGACAGAATCAAGAGAAAACAACTCGAAAAAATGAAAACTCAATCAAGAATTCCACAAAAATCAAATCACAAAGGCATTGAAATAAGAAAGCGAGAAAAATGAAAGGGGAACAATCGGTAGAAGCATTACCTGCCAACGAGGGCAATCATAAATCAGTATCAACGAAATTCGAGGCTCCGAAGAACGAAGAGATCTTTAGATTGGCAACAAGATTTTGGGGCACTCGATCGATGGGAATCACATTGTGGCACTGAGGCATTGATGGTCATACTGCATAAGAGCAAAAAATGATTGAAAAAACAATTGCATAAAAAGAAAATAACCATGTAGAGGAATATAATCAACGTAACCCAATGCAAAAAGATACAGGTAAGTTGTACCTTGTAAGACACTAAGACTAGGTAAAAAATATGCAAAGCATGTAGCCATCATTGAAGGGAGACTCAAATACCATCTCATCATTTAGGTTATATGATACCATCAAGCTTCTAATGACGGCCATGAAAACACCAACTCAAGCTTAAAAAGTTCAAATGTGACTGATAACAATTCCTCGACTCAAAATATTAACAACAATCAAGTTGTTGGGTATGCATATTATATAAGTTATCATGTTGCATCTCAAGTATCCATTGAAACATTTACAAAACTTGATGGTGAAGTATTGAAAAGTTTACATGCCACTATTACAAAGTTTACAGTTACTAAGATTCTTTAACATAACCACCAAATCATGTGGATACGCAAACAAAACAACATATCACAAAATATAGCATTTTGGCAACGTAGCTGAGCAAAAGCATAAGAACTCTCAGAAAGTCAGAAGCAATTGGGAAAATAAGCAAAACAAAAACAACTTTGCTAGCTAAATCAATTATCGTAACCAATGTCATCGTCGATAACAAGTGACAATCATCAAGAAGCAGAAGAGAATAAAACATGCACATATATTGGTAGCAGGGCAGGGCAGGGCCTGTGTGTGGGTGATGCCATGATGGCGTCGATGAGGGAGGTTAGGAGAGAGAGAGAGTACCTGGGGGTTGAGGTTCCACCGGGGTCGAGCAGAGCCTCCGATGAAGGGGGCTCAAGTCCTGCATTACACAGAGGAGCTATGCATTTCTTAAAAGAACCTCCCATTTAAAACCCTATCATGTTTCGGATCCGGGTCAGGTTCGACCCGGCTTCAGAGGCAGGACTGGGATACAACCCAATCCTGCCCCCCCCCCCCTCTGGGGTGGGGGGCTCCGCTTGTCTGGTAGCAGCTAGTGCACATCACTTTGTGTTGGAACGTTGCAGGTTCCCCCCCCACCACCCCACACACACACACCAAAAAAAATACCAACTCTCTCTCTCTCTCTAAAATTGTGGATTGCATTTAATTTGTGTCATACGTTAAGGAAAAACTATTTGACCAACCAATTGTCATGTGTATATGCATGTGTGTTACATGCCTAGGTATAACTAAGCCTAAGAAATTGAACAGACAAATGTTAATAGTTGCCCTCTTAGCCTCCCCTCAAGATTATTTTTTTGTTCGAAACTCCCCCTCAAGATCAAGAACACCGTTAACATCAATTAATTGAATAATTAACTCCCAACAATTTACGTAGTCTAAATGCATCTAATTTGTATTACAAATAATGCAGAAATCATTGACTAGAATGTTTGTCTTTGTGGATTGTCAACTCTCTCTCTCTCTATACCACCCAGGTGGTATCCCATGTGGTAAGCGGGGTCCTGTGCCAAGCTGAAGACCCAGGTTCGAATCCCTCTGCCACATGGGGCTTGAGAGATATCTGGTAGGGGTCTGCTACCATCTAACCCCAGCTTGCCTTTAAAAAAAAAACAAAACTCTCTCTCTCTCTCTCTCTCTGCCCACATGCCCTCCCTTTCATATTTATGATTGTGCAACGATGGCCTCACTAGTAACGGAAGTTATGCTAAGCCTTGCTATCAATGTCATATTTAAATTTCATTTATAAATGTGCATTTCTTATATCTGATTGTGATGTTTGTCTTTATTCCATATTTCATAGTTATAGTTATGCTGTTTGCATCCCAGTCACTAGAAGCCTTGAGACAAGACACAAAATCCCCCTTCAGTAAATCAATCTTCCTTCCTATTCCAAAAGAGAGAACCGAAAGAAAGAAAAAAAGAGAGGGCTTCTTAAAGCCATATAACATCCACCATAGAGTAACAAGTTGAAGCTTTTCTTTTTTTCTTTATCTTTTTTAATGCCATAGTGATTTCAACAAACTTGGGGAGGCTTCATTAAATATTGTCAGCAACACTACTAAAACATGTGATTTTAAATGCACTAGTATGGTCCTTAGCATGGAGAAATCATAGCAAGTTGCTCAAAGCATCTTCAATGGGCAGATGACTTTGAAAGGGAATTGCCCAGATTCATTTTATGCTCATGATATGCCTCTCCAACTAGGGATCTGATCCAAATCATGGTCACAAATATTTTGAAAATATCGTGGTTTTATTTTCATATTTTCAAAGGTTATCCTACATAAAAAATAACTGATTTTTTCAAATTATCATATGTTTTGAAAATATTGCATTTTTAACCTGATAATAGCACAATAAAAACAACTTTTTATATTATTTAGGTATTATTATTATTATTATTTTATATGTAAAAACAAAAGGAAAGAAGTCTTTGGCTTATATGGGGCCTGGAGTCTGGACCCATATAAGTTATGTGGGTCCGGCCCCGTTCAAAAAATGAAAAAACTGATATTTTGAGAAGGATAGTGATAGACATTATTGAGTTGCCTATTTCATTTTCCTTGGTTTCCTAAAACTAGATTCCCAAAACTAATCATTAATTAAAAAAGATGTTTATAGTATGCTCTATCTACCTTAGTTTCTTTTATCCCTCCAAGAAGGTTATGAGGTCATTTGAGAGGTGCAGGCCAAATCCATTGTTTGTATCTCATGATTTGGGCAATGAGGGTGAAAAGACAATTTCACTAATAAAATACTTGAGAATTCTCAAGTGGCCGGCGACGGATCTTCATTGGATTCACCTTCTTTTCGCCGGGTGCCCTGCTCTCCTTGTAAAGCTGGGGGATGATCACTCATCGTCCTAAGCTCTTTCTAATTCTTTTTCCTAATAAAATTTAGTTTGCCTGGTCTTAAAAAAAACAATGACTTGAGAGTTGTGTTTCCATTCACTTGAAGGTACTAAATTAGTTTTGCATCCTTTTCTGGTTTGGCTACTTGTTGATTGATGCTTTCCTTAATCAAATGTTGAGTTCATATAAAAAAATCATAAGATTTTTTATGGTTTATGGGACTCGATGAAATAATTTAATAGTTTTCTATTGTCAAATAAGATTTTGGAACGGTTTGATTCAATACAACCAATATAAGTTTTTATGTCTTAATGTGCTTGACAATGTTTAGAAGAAGAACGATACGAATAGGATTTTGTAGTTATCTTAGATGGCATTTTGAGATAACAATTGCCGAAATCCTCTATTAGTTGCTAAAGAATATACCAAAGTTCATCATCAACTCATGTGGGATTTTATGAATACCCTAACCTTATTCTGAAGCCAAATCAAAGTCGATCATGCGATTTGTTTAGAGCTTGGGCTTGGCTCATTCAAGTAGACAAGCCTAATTAATTAAGTCTCAACTTGGGCTTCATGAGTGACCCAAAGCCAAAAGCCAAGTCAAATTCGATCATGCCATTTGTTTAGAGCATGGGCTTGGCTCATTCAAGTAGACAAGCCTAATTAATTAAGTCTCAACTTGGGCTTCATGAGTAGGGGTGGCAAAACCTGACAAGACCCGCCAACCCACCTCTTACGCGGGTTCGGGTTTGGAAAAAATGAACCCGTTTAATAAACGGGTCGACCCACCTAACCCGTTTATTAAACGGGTCGGGTTCGTGTTAGGGGTATGCCAACCCGGCTGACCCGTTTAATAAACGGGTTAGGCGGGTGGGTCAACCCGACCCGCGAACCTGAGAACCCGTTTACCTGACCCAACCCATTTATTAAATGGGTTGGCGGGTCGTGTCGGGTTACCCGTTTATTAAACGGGTCGGGTTCGTGTTTGCCACAGCTGACCCGTTTAATAAACGGGTCGGGTTCGGGTTGAGCTATGCTGACCCGCCAACCCATCAGGTCGACCCGCCAACCCGACACGATTGCCACCCCTATTCATGAGTGACCCAAAGCCAAAAGCCAAGCCTTATATATATATATATATATATATATATATATATATATATATATATATATATATATATATATATATATATATATATAGTAGTGTAGGTGCATGACCACTTTCGAACATGACCAAAACAAACTTTCGTGTGCACGATGGACGCTCAGCGAAAGTGTTTCCACACTGGAACTTTTAGTGGCGATAAAAGTACCTACTAAAAGTCTCAGTGGTGACCTTTAGCGGCGACAAAAGTCTTCGCTAAAGGTATAGGACCTTTAGTGATGACTTTTGTTGTTGCTAAAGGTGTTATTTGGCAAAACCTCGCGCTGGCGATGGACGCTCCATGCAGGTTTTTTTTGTCATATTCGAAAGTGATCACACACACACACATATCTATATATATATATATATATATATATATATATATATATGAGAATTAAACATAGGTTCTATTTCATTATGCCCCATAGTTTTGAAGTTTTTTATGATAGATCTGAACCGTTAGATGTGTTTAGCATGCTCGATTAAGTAGGAATAGACTCTTGGATCATGTTTTTTCAACAAAAAAATGTTTTCATGAGTCAAAAAAACTGGTACCTTCATAGCCATTGATTTTGGATCATCGGAAAAACCTATATATAGGTCAGATTTTAGTGATCCAAAAGTCGGTTTTCACTAAACAAAACCTATAGATCACATCTATGGTGTTAGATGTGTGAAAAATATAAAAAACAATAATTTTTGAGGGGGCAGAGAAGGTGGGCATAAGTAATATATATATATATATATATATATATATATATATATATATATATATATATATATATATATATATATATATATATATATAGGAAAACTGAAATATGTAAACTAGCATGGATCAAGATTTTCATAGGTATGCGCGTGGCCGGCCCTTATATATTTTGTCGGTTTACATATTTCAATTACCCTATATATATATATTAATTAATTTATTTATTTTGTGTGTGTTGTGGCGAGCCCCTTTATACAAATTTTGTGGTTCTTCCCTTTCCTATGTAAATACTTAGCAAGGTCCATAAGGATTTGCTAGTTGAGGGTTTGAACCACTAATGAGATATCATCCCGGCTGAGCTAGAATCTTAACCTTGCATTAGGACCTAGGGGTGAAGAGACAATATCAGGTAGACAATTTATATAGGCATTGATCCTCTTCAAAAACAAATAAAAACATGCAAAAAGTGCTTTTTTTTTTAATAAAATGGACATTGACTCCCAAGTCCAACGACAAAATGTAGATTGATGGCAACATTTAAAACTATTAAACAAATATGAAAGTTGGCCTTTGGTGAATTGCTAGCACCAATTGGAAGGGCCAAAACTCGATATATAAAAGTTAATTTATGCACTACATGATGCTTTTTCCCAAGAATCACTACAAGAATCAGGGTCGATAGCGGCGACTCTTTTTCAGTGAGAAAAAATCTCATAGTAATAACGATGAGATTTTTGTCCACTCTAATTGATAGGTAATAGTAGAAACATAAATATCTCACCGTTATTACTCTATTGCGGTCATGAATCTCGTCACTATTAGCTTATCAATAACAACGAGTTAGATATCCTATGGAATGCTTTGCTTCTGTACATGTCTCTTCGTTAAACACATGTGTATAATGACAAGATTATTTGACCAATAGATATTATCGTTGAAACATTTTACAACTATATTTAACAATGATATATGCATCTCACCGTTATAGGGGTTTTACTCTATAACAACGATAATTATGTCGTTGTTAAAGACATGTATAACAACAGGATTTTATGACCAGATATTGCTATTAAAACATTTTAACGACTATGTTTAATGGCTAAAATATCTCGCTGTTATAGATCAATAGCAAGTGAAACTTGTCATTATAGGGTTTTACTCTAAACCGACGATAGTTATGTCATCATTATATAGTGACGTTTATAAAATGAGCTCGACGGGCACTTATTATCTCTCTCAGATCTTTCACATCTCCCTCACAACACTTTCATCGTAGAGCCACCATCGTCAACTGACCTCCACAAGTCGGACCATCAACCACCACCTCCACTCCTCTCGGTTCGCTGGCCGCCTCCACCGATCTCTTTGTTTCTCTCTCTTATTCGGGCACCCCCAGTGACACCGGAGCCTCCCTCGATCTCCCTGCTCCTGTCTCTCATTCAGGCACCCCCACCAACACTAGGTATTGATTTGAATTCTTGCAAATAACATGAGTGTTTAATTAAGGTTTTAGGGGTTTTGTGCGATTTTGATTCTTAGAGCTTATTGGTATGTTTGATGTTTGTGATAGGCATATATGGTGTTTTGTGTCTGTGGAATGTCTAATATTCTTTTTAGCTTTCAAGATAAAGTTATGGCATTTGATCTTGGTTGGAGTTATTGGTTTTAAGACAAAGCTGATCTGTTCTGATATGCTTGATTGTTACCTTAGATCCAAAATACTGAAGGTGATAGACCTCTCTTGTGGAGGGAAGAAAGCTTGTGCACGAGCAGAGAGTGCTTGCCAGATTCCTTGAAGTGATAAAAGAAGATACACTGATGTGTGTTGAGAGCACTGTAAATGGGTGTTGTTGAGACCGAAGCAGGTTATATGTTCCCCCCCGTAACACGTGGGTGTGTGTTCTCGGGTTCGAATGAGCGCCACATATGTAATCACGTGGGGCTCATTTCCCCGTGTGTGTCAGTATCACTTAGCATCGGAGTCTAGTGCGTTTGCAAAGACTTAAGTATCCTTTCCCGCCATTAGTGTCAATTGACAAAAATATCCTCCCTCCAGAAAGGGTTAAAATCATCATTGTTTTCGTCCTAAGGAGTAAACTCCTCTGTTTTAATAAGAGCTTTTTGCAATATGTCACCCTAAACGTTCTGGATCACCCTTTGATGATGCACCATCTGCTGTAACAGGAGCTCCGATTGATGATGCACCTTTTGTCGTCGTCTGCTGTCGCTGAAACACCCTTTGTAGCTTCTTGTTGTTGTCAGAGAACCCTTTGTCGTCGTCTGCTATCACCGGAGCACCCTTTGCTGTCGTCGTCGTTTATTATATGATACAATGATACATGTCAGGCTGGACCTCGTTAAGTCAGGTGAGCTTTGAGTTGGTTCACCAAACATGGGACTCAAGGCACCTTAGAGTTAATAGCCGAGCCCAGTCAAACCAGGTTCCCCATACTGGGCCCGGTAGGGTCATGGAACAAAAAAAGGCAGTCAAAGCCCAGTCCTCATATGTCCTTTGGCATTGATGTCAGGACTGAGCTCAAGAAAGGAATTGCATAATATTTTGCTTTCTTTTTAGCTTTTCAGCTTTAGAAACAACGGTCACGTATAATAATAATATACCCAACATGAACTTTACTCACCTACCTGAGAATTTTTTTTGGGTCTTTATTTTCCTTCCTTTTCCTTTTTCAATAAAATAATAAAAAAAATTTCCAATTTGACCACTGAAAGCCATTAAGGGAGCTCAGTGGACACACAAATGCATGCATGCACGGATATATGCTCTTCCCCCTTTTCTTGCAGACAATGATGGGCAGCAACCATGAAAGAATTTAAGCCGTTGGATGCCCCCATCTGACGGTGCAAAGACCATTTTACAGGTCCCATTTTTGTAGCAATATAGCCAACAGTCTTGTATTGGAAATTTTCACCCCTCGTAAAAATGTAAAGCACCAACTTTACGAGAGACTGTGTGTCTTTGGGGGCATACATAGGGGTGTCAAAGGGTTGGACTTGGACCAGATTTTCGGGTATGGTATCAGGTCTGAACCCAGGTCTAATGGAGTCTACTATAAGAGAAACCACACTTGGACCCAATAAGAATTACATAAACCAGACCCAGACCATGTTCGGTAAATTTATTTTTTTTCATTTTTACATTGAAAATTTGTGGGTTGTAATCGAAACTCGGTTCGGACCCGGGTATGGTATAAAATTTTACAAACTATACCCAGGTTCATGTATTAATCGGACCTTCGAGTCCGGACCTGAATCTTAATCAGATCTTCATTGTAACTATACCGAAACCCTGTAAGGTTTGTCAGGGCCGGGTCTGGGTAAACCTGACCAGTTGAATACATGCCAAGTAAATAGAGAGAGAGAGAGAGAGAGAGAGAGATTACTTCTTTCCTTTTTGTGGCAATCATCATACCAAGTAAAATTGCCCAAAAAATTGATATCAGGATGCCCTTATTGGATCCATAATGTATGGTGAGAGAGAGAGAGAGAGATTACTTCTTTCCTTTTCGTGGGCAATCATAGCAAGTAAAATGGCCCAAAAGATTGTTATCAGGGATGCGCTTATTGGATCCATAATGTATGGTGCCTCCCCTTAGATAACATAAAACCAAGAGTCTCCCAATTTAAGAGCTACATGTGGGGGTGGATTGGGTTGGCGGGTTGGCGTGTCAGCATACCTCAACCCGAACCCGACCCATTTAATAAACGGGTAACCCGACACGACCCGCCAACCCATTTAATAAATGGGTTGGGTCGGGTAAACGGGTTTTCAGGTTTGCGGGTCAGGTTGGCGGGTCGGGTTGGCGGGTTGACGGATCGGGTTGGCAGGTAGGCAGGTTGGCGGGTCGGGTTGACGGGTTGACGGGTCGGGCAGACAGGTTGGTGGGTTGGCGGGTCGGGTTGGCGGGTTGACCCACCCGCCTAACCCGTTTATTAAACGGGTCAGCCGGGTTGGCATACCCCCAACCCGAACCCGACCTGTTTAATAAACGGGTTACGCGGGTCGACCCGTTTATTAAACGGGTTGGCTTAAGCCCAACCCGAACCCGCCTAAGAGGCGGGTTGGCGGGTCGTGTCAGAAATTGCCACCCCTACATGAGAGTATGCGTCCAACTCTTGCCCTAGATGTGCATCTGAACAAAAGGCCACATGGAATCCCTTTTGGGGGCCATGAGAAACATCCATCACTTGAGCTCCCCTCATTTACTTTGTGATTGCCCCAATACAAAGACATCTCTCAGGTACCAACTACCAAGACTTGTGCATTTCATCTAGGCACCAAGTCCACGTTCCACAGTGGGCCCCACTCACAGTTAGCAAAACAAAGGATAAGGGATCTTAGAGATCAATCAAAAAACACAATCGCCCCAAATGGGTTGGCGTAGTGGGGTGGGGGTCATGGCCGCTAGAAGGGCAGTCAAGGTTCGATTTTCATGGACGTCACCCTCCTGCACAAGCCCTCCAGGGGCAGGGGTCCTAACCTTGGAGTTTTAAGTTGACGACTGTAAGTATGGCAGGCTGAGACAGCCGGGTGCGGTTACTTTGGGATATAAAAAAAAAAAAAAAATCAAAAAACACATTCTTGATTTTCTTTGGGCATCATGATTTTGCATTATCCGGTAATTCAATTCACTGTGGATATGCAAATCCTTTAGTCCCACTCACTACACAACTAAACATGATAAGTCCTTGATTAGAAAGCCATTTGAATATGTTTGTCAATCTTTGTGAGCAATAAGTGATCGCCACATCATAGAAACCGTTGATACCAGCATCGACGGCTATGATGGAAGCTCAATCAATCCATTTAAAGATCTGCATGGCCCCAATGTGGGGTGCACACAATGTCTTGTTAGTGGAAGCTTCACTAGTGATGGCATGAAAAGGGGAATCTAGGGTTTCACTTTTTTTTTTCCAATTTTTGGTGCCATCCAACCACCAAGATAATAAACTAATAGCATGAAAGAGTACCAAAAACTCAGTTCTATGTGCATAAAAGAATGAAATTAAGTAGAACTAGCACAGTCTACCACAAATAAGTAAGCTTATTCTGCAAAACCCCTAGATGGTCTAAAATAAATCACATGATCATGAGCTTAAGATTTTGACCAGTTGAGCAAGGGACTCACATTTCCCTAGGGTAAAGTCATGGGATGTAATTTCTAAAAATGAGAGAATCATCCCTTGAAACACCCTAATATATCCTAACAAAACTCTAGATTTGTGTAAAATGACAGTGAATAGTGCAGTATAGAGGCAAGATCACCTAAACAAGGACACAAAGGATCACAAAGGCCTTGTAAGGTCCTAACAAAGATCTAGTAGGCTGAGCCAACGCCCTTGGTTAGTAGACCAAATCAACATCTAGGTTTTGGAGGAACATGGACAAAACCCTGAACAGTCCAAACAAAACCCTAATATCCAGATCTAGGAGCGGGGGTGGGGAACCAAAATGGTGCCCCACAAAAGAGAGCCAAGGGAGGAGACAAGAGGCAAGAATCCCAAAAATCATAAAGCAATACCTCAACATGGGAAACCACCCCTCCTTAAAAATTATACAAAATCCCCAAACATTCTCTTCACAAGATCAACAAGGCCTCCTGGTAAGATTTAAAAAAAAAAAACATGCATGAGCAAAATAAAGGGCCTTCAAAATCTCCCATCATCTCTTCAAAATACACTCTCAATCTCAAACTCTAGCAGTCTCTCTCTTTATCTCTTTTCCCCTTTAACTGCTTTTCCCCCAATACAAGGGTACACCAAAAATAAAGCAAACCAAAACCACACTCTGCCTGACCATGGGCAAGCTAGCTCAATGAGAAAGGGCCATGTGGGTCTCATCCGGGCAGTTTTTGTATGTGAGACAGTGTTGTCAGTATCGGTGTCGTATAGGCCTGAATAGGTATCGTATCGATTTTCTGATTCAGCTATTTTTTAACAAATATAAAAATATCTTAAAATTTATTTTTTAATATTATTTTAATGATTTTAACACGTGTCACGTTGATTGACGCACAATAATTTTTAATTATTTTTTGGCCGATTCAAAACGATTCACTTGAGAATCAGTATCAGCCGATTCACCTGTCCGATTCCGATACTGACAACATTGTGAGAAACGAGGTGGTTTTATCTTGCTGACCGTCTACATGGTCTTGGATTTTGAGTAAAAGCCTCGAGAGATAAGAGAGAGAAACGAGAGAGAGAGAGAGAGTTTCCTTGCGCTTTATTCTCTTCAAATTCTACACTTTGCTGTACACACTGAAAAACGAGGTTTTGAAAGGGGGGAGAGGGAGTCCCTTCTGCATTGTCTTCTTCTTAGAGATCACCCCTCTTCTCCTCTTCTCATTTGTTTTCCCTTCTGTTTTTGCACTTCATTTTTGGCAGCACCCATCTTGTTTTTATTCAAATTCTTTCAGTTATTTCCATCAAGCTGCTGTTAACTCTTTTACTTCTTGAACCAACACCAAAACCCAAAACTCATTTTAAGTATATTAAAGTGTAGGGAGAGAGAGAGAGAGAGAGAGAGGCGGAAAAGGCCAGCATTGTTTATTAGGAGGAAGGCTGTATGAAGAATTAGTGAAAAAAATGAGAGATGGGAGCCAGAAGAAGAGCAAGGTCTCATAAAAATGCCATCTTTTTCAGATTTTTTTTTCATTTCCATTCTTTGATTGATTGGCATTTGCTGAAATGGGTCTATTCTGGTTTCTTCTCTCTCTTTTCGTTTTCTTATTTCTTGTTTTTTTTTTTTGTCTGTGCCCCTCTGTATGGTTGTTTGTGGACTCAGCTCTCCTGGTCTAAAACACTCGTCAGAAAATGGTTCAATATCAAGAGCAAAGCTCATGATTTTCATGCTGATGATGTGGTTGAAGAAGGTGGGTTTCTTCTTATTCCCTTATTTTTCCTTCAAAGATCATTTATGGTTCTGTTTCTTGTTCCTCTATTCCAAAGGCATCTTTGATCATGAGAAAGACAAGATTTTCCCACTATCCATTCACAAAAATTGATTCATTATTTGTTCTCCAATCGTTACCCAGTTGTATCTTTGTTGCATTTTTGCATTTTTCTAGTTTCTGGTATTTGGGGTTGCTTGTTCATGGTCCTCATTCTTAGTCTCGAAAACCTGTTTTCTGTGCTATGATTTTACTTTCTATTGTTCAAAAGGGCTCTTCTTGTTAATGCTCTAATGATTGGCTTCTCATGCAATTTTTTTATGTGGGGAAGGGAGGAAGAGTTTCTCAGAGAGGGAAAGTTGCACACTCAAGAAAAGCAAAACAGGTTAGACCCAACTGAAATCCAAACTATTTTTCTTATCCTAAATTTTCTTCTCTCTGCCTCTTTGTTATCAGTTTCTTGTCGGTGTGCCGTGTATCTAATTCCTGTTCATTTTCTGATTTGATTTGCTTTTCCTGTTACAGAGAGATCATCAAAGAGAAACTCAGAGATTTATAGGAGACCAAAGTTTGAGTTTGATACCACTGCTCAAGTTACTGATGTTCAGGACTATAGGTATTGAACTTGAAGATCTATAGAGAGAGAGAGAGAGAGGTTAGTGTTTCATGAATTCACAGTGTTGGTGATTTCTATCATTCTTTTTGTGATCAGGGTATTTGTAGCAACATGGAATGTAGGTGGAAAATCACCTCCTAGTTATCTGAGTCTAGATGATTGGCTTCATACCTCTCCTCCAGCAGACATTTACGTTTTAGGGTATTACAGACTTTTGTTGGTTTCATTTCACTGTGTTAGACCTATTTGTTCTATTCATACCACAAGCATTTTCTGTTTCCAATTGGAGAAAGAAAAAGGAAGTTTCTTATTCTTGGTTTTTCCTTGCAGTTTTCAAGAGATAGTTCCTCTGAATGCGGGGAATGTCTTAGGTGCGGAGGATAGTGGCCCTGCTATAAAATGGTTAGCATTGATCCGAAAAACTCTGAATAATCTTCCTGGTACAAGCGGCAGTGGTGGCTATCAAATGCCTTCACCTGTGCCTGATCCCATCGTTGAATTGGATGCTGATTTTGAAGGTTCAAGGCAAAAGACCACATCTTTCTTCAATCGCCGGTCTTTCCAGTCTCTTAGTCGAAGTATGAGGATGGATAACGATATTTTGATGCCTCAACCAAGGCTTGATCGGCGATTCAGTGTTTGTGATAGGGTGATGTACGGTAACAGGCCCAGTGATTGCGATGCCACTTTCAGATCGGGTTCCTCAGATGATGAAAATGCTGGATGTGATTCTCCAAGTGCCATGTTTTTCTCACCACTATCTTATGATGTGTCGAATTCCATGGTTGAGGAAAGAGATAGATCAACAGGCCATTCTCAGTATTGTTTGGTGGCTAGCAAGCAAATGGTTGGCATATTTCTCACGGTTTGGGTGAGGAGTGATATAAGGGATGATGTTAAGAACCTGAAAGTTTCTTGTGTGGGTAGAGGATTAATGGGTTATCTTGGAAATAAGGTAAAATAATTTGCTGCTGTCATTTTTTCCCTACTCATTATTTGATTCATTTTTGAAATTTTTTATCATTTCTAGTTCTGGTTTTAGCTTAAAATATTTCCTTTCTTCATTTTCTTCTATTGTGCTTTTCAGGGTTCCATTTCAATAAGCATGTCCGTGCACAGAACAAGCTTTTGCTTCGTTTGTAGCCATTTGACATCAGGGCAGAAAGAGGGTGATGAGCTAAGAAGGAACTCAGATGTCATGGAAATACTGAGGAAGACTCGATTCCCTCGTGTCCATGGACTGGGTGATGAGAACTGTCCTGAAACAATACTTGATCATGAGTAAGTCTCTGTAAAATTAAACGGAGAATTTTCCAATTCCAATTTTCTTTATGCAGTTGAACCAATGCCATGTTTTAATTTTCCATGAACATAAATTGAGTCCCCGAATTCAATTTTACCATGACTCTGCTCATTGAAACCAAATTAATCTGTCTTGCTTCAGTCGAATCATCTGGCTTGGTGACTTGAATTACCGGATAGCTCTATCATATCGTGCTGCGAAGGCGCTTGTTGAAATGCACAACTGGAGAGCATTATTGGAAAATGATCAGGTTGGTAAGCAGACTTGTGAGAAGTTCTTGGTTGGATGAGGTTTATGGATGAAGTTATCTTGGTTATTAACCATGTATGATGAGTTGACGTGAAACTTGGGTAATGAATGACTGTTATACTTGAAATTGGTATGAGTCCAAATTTCATGGTCACCGTGGAGTCTGGTTTGATGATTTCTCTGTTTCCACCTTACCCCCATATGCGTGAGTTGAGCTGAGAATACTGGTTTTGTCTGCTTTACTTTATGCTGGTTTGTGCCAGTTGGCTCAGGATGCCACTCCAACTTCCCGAGAAGATTTGCTTTTCTTATAACTGTCACAAATGATAGATTTTTGGACAACTTCTTTCAGTGTTCTTTTTATTTCTTCTGTCATTTCCATATGCTTGGTGGAAGTATATAGGTCTAAATCTCTCAGACACTTTTCTGCAGCTTAGGATTGAGCAGAAACGAGGGAGGGTATTCCAGGGCTGGAATGAAGGGAGAATATACTTTCCACCAACTTACAAATATATAAATAATTCAGATCGATACACCGGAGATGGCATGCATCCAAAGGAGAAACGACGCACACCTGCATGGTGGGGCCACATCTGATGATATCATTTTCTTTTTGGGAAGCAATATTCAAGCATACTTCTGTGGTGTTTTCTGGTTTAGTATACTTCTCGAGTTAGTAATCTCAGCCTGCTATTCTTTCTTGTAGGTGTGATCGGATTTTGTGGTATGGTAGGGGTCTGAATCAGCTGTCCTATGTTCGTGGTGAGTCCAGGTTTTCTGATCACAGGCCTGTATATAGCATTTTCAGTGCAGAAGTAGAGTCTATTAACCATAACCGGTTTACAAAGAGCATGGCATGCTCTAGTGCTAGAGTTGAGGTTGAAGAACTTTTGCCTTACACTCACGGTTACACTGAACTGAATTTTTTCTAGGCAATCAGAGAGTTTCCAAACTCCGGATCAGGTTTGAGCACGTAGCTTCTTCTCTACACAAAATTTCTAACTGTATTTTATACTCATTCTTTTCTTGGCTGCTATGGCAGAGTTATGCAATGTTCTCTGCGCAAAGGAATTCATTACTTTTTTGTAACGGAGCAAGTTTTGCTCTTCTGAGTGTCATTGTTTGGTGCAATGGTAAAGTGCTTGGGCTGTAAACCTGAGAATGCAAGTTTGAGGTCTGAGAGCAGCCATTTTATGCACAGGGAAGAAGGCTACAATTATCTACAAACTGTGCCTCTTTAGCACCCCAAAATACGAGACTGCACTGGGTATGGCCCTTTTAGCATGTATTTTTGGTCTTCTGCAAATGGTCTTAAGAACTGTTAGACTAGACTGCTTTTTCTATTGTTATTTACTTTTTTTCTTTCCATAATTACTGTCACCGATACTTCACTTCTGTGTAAAACGCCAATATTTCAATATATCGATGCTTATGGAGATTGTTTGTGGCTGAACTAGGATTCTTGTTGAGCTACCATCAACTTCCATTCAGAAGACTTGGATCTATCTTTGAAGGGTTATCTAGATGATCTCACTATTCCAATAGAGTAGGCAACCATTTAATGTTAAATTTCTTCTCAAAAACAAATGATTGATTTTTTTTTACAAAAGGAGGTTTTCTTGTGGAAAGCAACATAGAAAATTGTACAAAATTTTAAATTGATGATGACCACCCAACTACTTGTTATTGCCATGGTCAACATCTCTCTCTCTGGATTCTTTGTGAAGCCTCGAAGCTTAGGGGTTGCGTTTCATCCAATTTATCTCTTTGGGACCAATTCTGTCTTTTGTCATCTCTTGACTATTTCAAACTTCGTTTGGTTTGTTTTGATAGTGATGCTGCAAGGAGAAGCTGCCATAATGATGGACGGCGATCATAGGTCATTGATATATGAAGATGTTCTTTGCCCTTGTTCTTGAGGTAAAATTTAATCATGGTGGTTATCAACCATTTTCAGTATATCTTTACATTATCTCATTTCACTATGATCATAGTAGAGTATGCTACAATGGTTAATCAAACTACTTGAAGGAGTAATTAAATTAGGTGCCTTAATGATATATCCATGCTTTTCCCATGCAAAAAGTGGGAAAACCATTTACTATCTTGGCTTCTAGGAGACTAAATTATTTCAATATGATGAATATTGTAATCTAATACTGCTAAGCATCAATCTTATGACACCTTCATTTCAAGTGAAAATTCTGGACCAAAATACCATTTATGATACGGCTAACATCTGCAAGTTTCAAAAAAAGATTTTTTTTTCTTTATGAACTTGTACAGACAAGCTAGTCATCAAACTTTTGAATAAAAAAACTTGGTCCAATCATCAACACTCTAAAGCACCTAACCAGCAGTTTTTTTCACATCTAACATACCTTTTTCTTTTTTCCTTTTGCAGGGTGGAAATCTCAAAATCTATGTGACTTGTACATTGTGACCAAGATAAAAGCATTCATTCTATTTTTTATTTTTTTATTTTTGGAGCATGAAGAACTCCAGGAAGTGTGTGGGGTTGGCTCTGGAATATTGGCGCTAACTTCAAATATTGTAGAAAAGGGTAAAGAAATAAATAAAGCAAGAAAAAGAAAGATGTGGATGTATATTCATGACACAAGCATAAAGAAACGTGCATATGTAATGTTCATCTGCAACATCTGCTCTCTTCTGAAAAAGTCGACTGTTGATGATCACCTCAGTCTGGTCTTAAGAATAAAGCAAGCTCTTGCCAATGACAAGAATTCATAGACAATTGGGATTTCAGATTCTCTCTCTCTCTCTCTCTCTCTCTCTCTCTCTCTTGTTTGTCTGCTGGTCAAAGAACCCTGTTGGGGGTAGCTGTTGACCGTCTCTTTCCCTTCCACACCTGTATCCCTTTGAATGGGCTAAACCGAACACACCCTTGATGTCATCTACCCTGGCTTATTTTAAAACCATGTGGGTCCCCATATCTTTTTTATTAACTTAATAGCTTATAGGCTTGAGTCTCTCTCTCTCTCTCCCAAAGGGTTTGGCGCAGTGCAGGGAGCCTTGGCCATTATGAGGGTAGTTAGGATTCCATTCCCATGAACGTCGGCCCCTTGCATTAATGAAGCAAGAGAGCAAAGGATAAGACCTTACTCAGCTAAAGCTTGTAGACTCCCTAATAGGGGTGGCAAAACCTGACACGACCCGCCAACCCGCCTCTTAGGCGAGTTAGGGTTGGGCTTAAACTAACCTGTTTAATAAACGGGCCGACCCGCCTAACCCGTCGGCCCGTTTATTAAATAGGTCGGGTTCATGTTAGGGGTATGCCAACCCGCCAACGCGGCTGACCCGTTTAATAAATGGGTTAGGCAGGCGGGTCGACCTGCCAACCCGACCGCTAACCCGCCAACCCGTTTACCCGACCCAACCCGTTTATAAACGGGTTGGCGGGTCGTGTCGGGTTAGCCGTTTAATAAATGGGTCGGGTTCGTGTTTGCCACAGCCGACCCGTTTAATAAACGGGTCGGGTTCGGGTTGAGGTATGCTGATCCACCAACCCGACCCGATTGCCACCCCTACTCCCTAAGGCCAGGGGGTTCACCATGGGTTTACACCGTCAGGACAGTGTGTAGGTATGTCTGAATTAGCCAGTGCGACTAGGTCTCTGATCATGAGGTTTTCTGTCAATGATGAAAAAAAAAGTATTTCTCTCTCTCAAAAGCACAAGCACAAACATAATTATACAAGTTTCATGAATGAATTAGTTAGCCTTTCATTTTCAAAATATAGATTTTCAAATTTTGGTGTTGGAGCTGGTTTATTTCTACTTTCCAGAAACTAATTATTATTTTGACCATGACCTTTTCATCTCCTTGTATGATTATTTGGCCAACTGATCCATGAATGTGAACCACAAACTTTTTGATGTGGAACCCTGGCCGAGAAACCGGGTTAGTTAATAGAGAATGTGAACCACAAACTTAAAGGTGCATTTGAATGAATGCCCTACTTCTTGATGCTCTAGGTTGGATGCATGTGGTGTGAGGTCCACACATCAAATCCGAGTCAAGCAAACTTGTGGGGATCTCAGGGTGGGGTGTGGGGGGAGGGATAGGGGGCCAGAGATGTACGGTTTTGAGATGTTTTCATACGAGCCAGCTTGTGTTCGGTTTGGCTGATTTAGGGACGAGCTGAACTCTTGCTCAGCTCGGCTAAACATGAACATGAGCCGAGCCACGACTTCAGTCCACTGGAAAACGAACTGAGCCTGAACATGGCCTGTTCGGTTCGTTGGATTCGTTTACCAGCCCTAAATGCAGGTTAAAAATGACCTACCACCACTTCTACCAATACCTAGTCTGGGTCATTAAGACCTGGCAACTAAGTTACAATCAACAGGCAAGATTCCTAGCCCAAACCTGTCTATGGCTATGACCCCAACGCGACCTAGAACTGACTCTACTAGGGTTCACTTATTCACTGTGCCTAGCTCGCTTGAGTTGACCATTCATTCACTCACTCGCAAAATACGAATGAACCACTCTTTAGAAATGTGCCCATGTTGCTCATCCAAAAGAGAAACTGGGTTCTTTTGTTGATACTCTGGGCTAGCCAAGTTGAACCGAGTCACTGACCCACCCAATGCTCGTGAACCGACCATAATGAGTAAAAACAAGTTGGTCATTCAGAAGAAGATCAGTGATTTCATTCTCAAATAGTATATAATGCACGCCCATGTACGTATCGCACATCGATAGGTATGACCGTATGAGCCCGTGAATCCTCAGCTCATCTAGCTAGAGAGTGGCTCTTGAAATAGAAAGTTGAAGGGGCGTCACGAGTTCGAAACTGGATGCGCGTCCCTCACTTTAAGCTGGGTGTATTCTTCGGTAGGCAAGGGAAATCTGGAGTATTTTATTTTTATTTTTTTGATAGGCAAGCTGGGGTTAGGCCCCTGCCCCGGTCCAATGCCATCCCTAATTTTTTTCCTGCTTATGAAAAAGATGATGAATCTCTAGGCATGCATTGATGTATAGGAATGGAAATGGGTCAGATCCAAGAAGGAGGTTTTAAAATTTTTGGCTGTTCCCGATGCCACCGAATTGGACTCCTCCATGTATTATATCCGACCCTTTTGGGGATGTACCATGCACACAAACCCATAAGCAGACAAACAGCAGCCGGTTGTCTAATGAGATTGGACGGTTGGATCAAGTGGTAAAACCAAGGAGGAAGAATCTGGGCCACACTTTTTGAGACAGTGGGACCATGTCCATATTTCCCGGCTCTACGTATACATGGCTGTTGCCTATACGTACCCTAGCAAGGCAAAAAGCATGAGGTTATGCAATCATGCATGCATGCAGACGTAGGGTGACATGGATGATGCCACCATATGCATTGGCTCATTTAATGGGGAAGGCCTGGATGGTATGGTACAATTTTCTTCGTGTGCTGTGACAAACAGGAAAAAAGGAAAACTGGAAAAGCAGGGGTCAGGGGGTGTACACTAATTGTGGGGAAGGGAGGACAAATATGACCAAAGGTGTCCAATCTGTCTCAGGGTTTTTGTGCCACATATTTCAACATTCAATGTGGAGTACTATTACAGATCGAGATGTAACCATGTGTTGCATCTTTCTTTTTTATCACTTTTTCTTTTTGTTTACGGGGATTTGACCTGTTGATTCCATGGCTCAAGGCCTCAAGTAACTCCTCCCCCCACCCCCCACCCCGACACACACACACACACACACACACACACACACACACAGAGTTACTACTATTGCGTTAATAACGTTGATTTTTCAAGCTTATATTGGCTTTTGAAAAGATGCTGACATTTTGAACATATCACTTGTTCATCACACACACATATACCACCATGGGAATAGGGAAAGCGTCATGCAAATTACAAATTTATTTAAAAATATCAAAATATGAGATAAGTGTTAAAAATAAAAATGGTTATATTGAATATATAATAAAAAAAGATATTTATGCATTGCATATAACGTGAACTTCCAATATTATATAGGCTTTTGAAAATATGATGTCATTTAAAAATATCACTTGTTTGTTGCATTCCATAGCCTCTCTCTCTCTCTCTCTCTCTCACACACACACACACACATATATATATATATATATGGTAAATATTGGCTACTAATGAAGTAGAAATCACCTTTTTCTTCATTTTTTTTTGTAGATCATATGTTACAGATATGATCTACATGATTTGTTTAGTAGGAAACTTGTTTTGAATTATGTGATTATGAAAATTAATTAGGTTTTTAAAGGGGTCCAAAAATCAACGACCCACAATATATAAAAATTTCATAACTCAAAAGATCATATTTTTACATCAGAAAAGCACGATCCAAGGCTTGATCCTTAGCAAACAAACCATGCTGAACACATTTGTGTGGTTAGATTGAGTCGATACAACTTGCACCTATAATTTGTAGTTCAATATTTTCTTACCTTTATTAGTAGCCAATATTTACCCTATATAGAGAGTTAATGCTTAATGCTATTGAAGATACATAACTATTGAGTACAAATAACCTTTTTATAACGAAAATTGTATGAATAATTTGACCAAATTCTTTAAAAACCTATAATTTCCAATATTTTTTCAATGTCCAAAATCACAAATATACGACATCGTTGTAAGCTTTTTACCCTTTGCTCTTCGAATTGAGGCTTTATTGCAATAAAATTGTACCGCCCATCGGTTAGGTCCAATTCCCTCTTAAATCCAGCAGGTTTTTTTATGAGGACGAACTCATGTAACTTTATTTGTGAATTTTTGGTGAAAATAAAATCACCAAAATCACAAATATCCTACTCTTTCGTATATACGTCAATATTTTGCATAAATATATTTATGAAATACCTCTCACAAATATCCTACTTTTTCGTATATACTTCTCGAAATTGCATAAATTTATGTGCAAAATCACTTACCACTAAATTCTCAAATAGCCTACTTATTCGCATATACTGCAGATCTCGCATAAAGTTATTTGTGAATCTTCTTATATCGCAAATATTGTATTTTAATATTTGCAAAATTATGACAAATATGTGATATTTTTTGTTTTTTATGGATTTCATGAATCATATATAAACCCGCTATGGTCCCCAACCTACTTATTTTTGCATAATTGAGAGTTTTTTTTGTCTTTTGTCCCCAATCTGCTTCTCTTTCAGCAACTAATTCCGGCAACTATTTTCAACTCATTTGCATGTGATTTGAAATCTAGTGAAGTATATCCAACTAGCTAAAACAATATAAAAACTTAGATTACATGTTATCTGTGATAGACTTAATGAAACTTGGCAACACTTCCTTACATGGTCCAGAGGATAATGTAGCTCATAAATTGGGGGAAAAAGTAGAAAATTTATTGAAAAAATCAAAATCTTAATATTAGTCAGAAATCTTGGTCTGAAAAAATTATATGTATGGCAGTTATTACTCACACGTAGGGGTGTCAACTGGTCTGGTTTACCTGGACCCGACCTGGATCAAACCCTATAGGGTCTGGGTACGGTGATAAATAATAATACCCGATTAATACTCTGGTCCAGACCCAAAGGTCTGATTAATACATGGATCCGGGTATAGTTTGTAAAATTTTATACCTGGGCCTGACCAGAGTTCCAATTAAGACCTACAAATTTTTAATGAAAAAATAATAAAAGTTATTTATTTTACCAAAAATGGTCTGGGTATGATTTTTCTTATAGTAGACCTGATTAGACTCAGGTTGGGACCCGATATCATACCCGAAAATTGAGCCCAAGTCTGTTCTACCTGGGTCCGAGCCAAACCTGACCGGTTGACACCCCTACTCATACTTTTTTTTTTTAGAGAAACTTGTTACTCACACGCCGAATGAAGGATGTTTGCCATTGTGTAACCAGATTAATGCTGGTGTAAATCTGGTATGCATACAATATATATGTATACAAAGGTACTAGGACAGAAAACATATAGATTTTTATATTTGTAAGTTCAGAAATTTTTACATTTTAAAATAGCACAAATAACTTGTTTCATCCATGGTGAATCATGTTAATGCATAGGACAATTATGGTGATTTTTGTTTAGTTAGATCTGCAATTTATGGTTAACCGAATGCTCTTTTCTTTACCTATGGCTGAATGATGGTTTGTCATAAAGATGCTTTGTTTTCAATCAAAGAAAAAATGTGTATAGATCTAACTGTGTAAAAATGTGTATGTCAGACCCTTGTTGTAAAAGTGTATCGTTGTCATTACTTTACCTTCATTTGACATGAGATGTTCAGATGCTTTATGTTGTATATGACAACCAACATATATAGTTATGCTGGAATGTCATCAGCCATGCAACGATCCACCTTGATATGGTGTGATCGATGACATTTTGAGAAAAAAAAAATAGACAGTTATCTACCTTTACCATTGTTGTTAAAGTCAGTTCTGCACACAGGTGCAGGGCAATCTGGCATTGGCTCATCCACCCTTATAACAGGGCACCCAACGCACGGTTGGGATCGGTCTAGCTGTTGTCAGACCCGATTGGGAGCCTAACTGGTCCCAGCCATGAACCTGACCACCCTGACGGTCTGGTAGTATATCGGGTGGATTGGTGGATGTGGGTACCATTGGCTGATGGTCTGGCTGTGCGACACTGCTTGCTGTCAATGGCTGGTGGTCCGCTGAAGCTGAACAGCGGATCACCCACATTCGTTGACGCTCGCATTGCCAGCATGTGGCTGAAACAGCAAGCCTGTTGTTGTCACCTCCGGCTGGACGCCGATGGTTATGTTACAACCCGGTGCGGGTTCGTCGTGGCCAGTAGAAACCCATACACGGGTTTGGGAAGGAGTCAGCTCGACTCTAGCCTTGTTCGGATCACACCCATGGCCGCGAACCGAGTTGGCCTTGTGGTCGATTTGCCTTCGGGCTACGGTTAAGTATTTCGTAGCCCCGGTTGATTAACCGCAACCAAGAAGAGGGTTGCATACCTTGGTTAGGCGGCAGCCGTGGCCTTGGTCACGATGGTATTGCTCTGTCGAACCATAACAGAGTACTGCGACTTGCTGCGTCATTGGTAGCATTGCACCATGACATCGGTGCAGCAGGGTTGGGAAAGAAAGAACCCTTTTTACAAGAAATTGATGGGCTTGCACATAAGTGGCAGGTGAACTCCTCAATGAACGCTAGCGTCGGTTAGCGTGTCTCATTGACGACGTCACTTGGTGGTGGTTGCCACATAGCCATGGCGTGGGTGTACTTAGGGCAGCCCGACGCGGTGTGTGAAGTCCATGTGACTTCAATCTTAGTACATATAAAGAAAGAAATGTGCATATACAAGATAAATAAAGCTTGCCGCAAATATGGCATTGTTTATGGGTACGAAAGTGTACACCATAGCTCAAAAAATAAATGTTTGAATGTGGGCTCTGAGTCGAGCCAAATTCTGAGAAATTTTACACATCTTGGCAGTGCTTATGACACCCAAGTGATAAGATGCATACAATGTGCTTGAACCCAGACACGGGTTCGGGATTTTAGAAATCCCTCGTGGTGTGATGGTTCACATAAAAACATAAATGAAAGTGATAAATGTATGTATAAATATAAAGTTTTTGAGATTCTGGGTATACCTGAAAGACGGTATATGTTACCGAATTCTCTAGGCTCTGGGTACACCTGAAAGACGGTATATGTTACCGAATTCTCTAGGCTCTGGGTACACCTGAAAGACGGTGTATGTTATCGGAACCCTCATGGTGCGATGACTATCACAAAAACATAAATGAAAAATATAAATGTATGCATAAATATAAAATTTTTGAGATTCTGAGTATACCTGAAAGACGATATATGTTACCGGATTCTTTGGGCTCTAAGTACACCTGAAAGATGGTGTATGTTACCAGATTCGTGGTTTACCTTGAAGAGGGTAGATGGTACAAGATACGTGGGATAGTTGAGTTTTTGTGAAAGCTAGGCGTCTCACCCGGTCCTCAGTCCAAGGAGTTAGGGGGCCAAGACTACCAATATGTCCTAAGTAGTACATCCAAGTCTTCTGCAGAAGTTATAGAGTGCATCCTAGTTCTAGTTCTAGCCACTGGGGAGTACTCTCTAGATCACGGACCATCCCCTTTGGATATCTATACGGCTAGTCATACGGGTTATAAAATAATAGACCCCCGTATAGTCTTGGTATGATACAATGTTGAATGCTTGTGCGTACCCACAGGGTAAGTGAAAGATAAATATAAAAGTTTTACATTGTTCTTGTATTAGTTTTATAATATAGTTTGTAATCCTTGTCTTAGATCTTAGAAATTATAGAAACAAGTAATGTCTGTAAGAATGAGCATGTATTTGGTACACATCTTGTTGTTTCTTAGTAAAGTAAAAAGCATGTCTGTCTCAGTAGAAATTTCCTTCTTAGCAAGTTACATTGCATGAAAGTTTATGATTGTAATAACTGCAAATGTTGCACATATTTGTACACAGTACACTGAGCACAACATATAAATATAATGCTTCTTACGCAGATAGGAGAGTCTGACCCTTCTGCATTAAATTTTTTTAGGAAGCGAATGAATGAAGCAATCGTGGGTATCGCAACGAAAGTAGCCATGGGATCTCAATTTTTAGTATTCATGTTTCAACTATGATTAGTTAGATTTATGTTTCAATTATGAGATATAATTAATGACATTATGCTTTAGTTAATGAATGAAATGTTTTTTAGTACTTCACTGTCTTACCCTGTAATTCTCCCAATACTTGGACTTGTCACTTCCAAAAAAAAAAATTATCCAAAATTTCATGTTCAAATTGTTAAGGTTTTACACAATCGATGTTACTACTTGTGTACTTTTGCGGATCGAAGAGGTGTCGACGGTGAAAAGAGAGGGTTGGAGCAGAGGTGACACGTCTAGTTAGGTGAGGATGATGATTCCATAAGGTAACTCAGCTGCCATGAAAATGGCGAGAAAGGTGAAAATGGAGAGAGAGAGAGAGAGAGAGAGAGAGAGAGAGAGAGAGAGAACCAGATGAGAATGAGAGAGGGACCAACACAGATGAACCAAAGTTCGTAAAGGAGAAGAAGAAGAAACCAGAACTTTTAGTAGAATCTGATAGTGTGTGAAGGAAGGAACCAATCGTAGAGAGAGAGAGAGAGAGGGTCTGTCAGGCTCTTTTTATAAACATCACTTTATAACGGCTATATAACTATCGCCGTTAGATATTACCATTAACAATCAATAACATTGAGATTGGGCCCTAGCATCAAGGTGAGGTGCGCTTTTTGTGCCTTGAGACACATTTTTAAGAACAATGATATCACTCTATAATGATGACATAATTGTCATTGTTATATAGTACAACACTTACGTCACTCTATAACGACAACATAGTTATTGCCAACATAATTATGATCATTATAGAGTAAAACCCTAGCCAGATCTCGACGTTATTGATCTATAATGGTAAAAAAAATGTGTCATTAAATATAGCCATTAAAGTATTTTAACGGCATATATCTAATAGCCGGAGAATCTCGTCGTTATACATATGTCTTTAACAGTGATATATGTGCAAGGGTAAGGCATTCCAGAGGATATATATCCAACTTGAAGCTAATAGCAGCGAGATTCATGGCCGTAGTACAGTGACACTGATGAGATTCATAGCTCGCAATTATTGATAAAACTAATAGCTGAGACAAAAATCTTGTCGTTATTTCTTTATCAATAGCAGTGAGATTCTTCTCGCTGGAAAATAATCGCCGCTATTAACCCTCATCCTTGTAGTGCACGCTGGCCTAGTAGAAAGGATGAGGTAAAAAAAAAGTGTAGTCTCTTCACTTTCTTGCAGGTAGGACGGGTAAATGAGTCGAATGAACAAACTAGAGGATTTTAAAGCTCAGCTCATTCTTATGGGGAGCTAAGCCAAGCTCAAGATCATGGCTAACCTAAGATAAAGAAGCCGAGATCGAGCAGACGTGTTAAAAAAATGCATTTTTTTAAATTAAAAAAAATATTAGAATTTTAAACTCTAAACTTAGTAGCCAAGTTCAAACTTGATCATTTACAAAACAAGTACATTGTTTCAAAGTTGTAAGCAATAACATTTAAACTCCAAAGCTATTGCTTGCAAGTCAAATACTTTAACCATCTAAAAAAAATGTTAGAATATTGGACTCTAAACTTAGTATCCAAGTTCAAACTAACTCATTTACAAAATAAGTACATTGTTTCAAAGTTGTAAGCAATAACATTTGAACTCTAAAGTTATTGCTTGCAAGTCACACTTCAACCATCTATACCCTATGATCTAAAATATATTCATTTACTAGTTAACAAGCTAAACCAATCTGAAGACTTGTTCAAGTTTAGCTTGTCGATCCTATTTCATGAGTTCTAATGAGCTCTTTATGAGCTGAACATAAGCTAGCCATGTGTAGCTTGTCCCTTTTTTCATTCTTACTTATGCAGTTGCATGATTATGACCGACATGGTAGGTTTGATGGCAGCCCCACCTCCTTGAATTTCATTGCTATAGTAAAGAACCAAATAAACATTTTTTCTCTAGTCATGCATATAAGGGCCACACTCAAGAGCTAGGTGCCCCATAGGAGAGGTTGTAGAATACAGTTCTACTGCATTGGTTGCTTTGATGTGCTCCAAAGTTATGGTTCACTAAGTTGCCTTGAAGTTGCATTGGCCATGTACATGTGAGGCCAGCCCTACCACCAAGAGGTTGGTAGCCTGAGATTGTCAAAAGTCCTCCATCCCCAATGTGAACTTCTTCATTAGCAATAAAAAGAGCAAACCCCAAGATTCTTTACACAATATACTCCAAATTGCTGCAAAAAACAGGACTATATATATGGGACAAGTGGTTCACTTTATTCAATCTTATGGACCACACTCATCAAAATGGAAGGGTCCCCCAGTTAGGGTACCACCCTCAATTATTTTCCTTAGTAGATGGACACTCAGTAGCTTTTCATGAACTTTTTATGTAGTAAAGGAACTTTGTTTTAGAAAAGGTAGTTGAACATGGATGTAGTAAGATAGGAGAATGACAGAGTGATATACATGCCACCACATGATTTTTATTATGCCTTGTAGGTCTAGGTCCACTATGAAACTTGAAAATAGTGTTGATTCATCCACATTTTATGGTGCTACTTAATGGGCACCAACTGGCCAAGTTGTGGCTAGTGATCACAAGAACTTTCTCTTTTTAAGGAAAAAGCTTTTTGTTGCACCCCACATGTTTATCGTGCTAATTTAATGGACATTCAACTGACCAAGTTGTGCCTATCATGTCACAAGAACCTTTTCTTTCTTTTTCTCTTCACAAATCTCTCCAGTTTTCCCTCAAGGAGTTTGGTGTAGTGGGAGGAGGCCTCTTGGCCACTAGACGAGTTGTCAGGGTTCCATTCTCATTCTCATGAACATCATCCCTTTGCATATAAGAAAGGGAAAGGGCATTATGTTTCTTGTTCATGCTGAAGCAAGACGACTATCTGGGGGCAAGGGTGTGCCACCCGGAAAAATGTCTGTAAGTATGACAAGCATAACCAACGACACTAGTCTTTGATCTTGAGGGTGGTTTTCCCGTTTTTCATGAAAAAAAAGTCTCTGCAGTTAACTCTCTCTCTCTCTCTCTCATGTTTCATTTAGTAGGTTTAGTATATATATATATATATATATATATATATATATATATATATATATATATGTGTGTGTGTGTGTGTGTGTGTGTGTGTGTGTGTGTTGCTATTGAAGGTAGGGAACTATTGAGTTGAAAATGGTAGGTTCAAGCTTTATCAAAGATCAAAGCTCCAAAAGCAAAATGTAACTTCTGAATCATGGGTAGCTTCTATTTAATATTTTCAAGTGTTAACTCTCTAATTTTTTTTTTCAAGTGTTGAAGCTGACTCTCTAACATCATGAATTGTGAGCCATTGATTTTTTTACCATTTTAAAAATAAAATCTCATGGTGTATTGGACATGAAACAACTTCTACGATAGTAAATAAACCATGCTAAACTTATTTGTATGGCTAGATCTATCCAAACAAAAGTGTATAGCACCAGTATCATGTTGCAAAACTACCATATATAGGAGTGTAACTGGTTCTAGAGTATACCTGAACTGATTATACCCAACCTGACTGATACTGGACTCATGGGTTTGGGTTGACTCCAAAATATAGACCCATAGTGGAAATGGATCGGGTCTTGAGTATTGTAAATGCAGATCCAAACCTGAATTGACCCGACCCAAATATATATACTTGGACCCAAATGGTTCTCCATATTTTAAATGAACTGACCCGAACCTGAGCTGATTATGTACCCGAACTGAATATACACCTAACCTGGGGCGTAGCTAGGATTCATGCGAGGGGGGGGGCAAACAGGGGTGTAGAAAAAAAAATTTGTGTGATAGTCGGGGGTTCGGGGGCAGCGGCCCCGAATTTTTTTTTTTTTGAGATAAAATAAAAAATGGCTACAATTATTAATAAAAATCTATTTCATATGGACAAATCAAACTATTTGCTGCAGTCAGGGCTGGGCTAAAAAATGGATAAAAATCTATTTCATATGGAATCAGGGCTGGGCTAGGACTGGGCTTTTAAAAAAAAAAAAAATTTAACTGTTTGGGGAGGCAGGACTGGGCTACAGCCCAGTCCTGCCCCCCCCTAGCTACGCCCCTGCACCTAACCCGAACCCTCCTCATACTCAACCTATCTTAAAGTTTCTATATCGTAAATATTTTATATTCAATTAAACATTTAAAGATGTTGATAAACTTATAATTAATATGCATTGCATTTTAGTAATCCAAACTTCAATTCATTTTTGCATATACTTCCTATTGCCTTTTGTCATGGAAATTGTCGGATTGAAGTGAATCTCATATTAATGCTCGAGAACTCATTGAATCTGATACATTTTGAATATGATATGTCATTGGTTTTTTGTTTCAACTTAAAATGTTTGGATGGTGTGGATACATACTTTTATATTCAGATTTTGACATTATTTAGAATAGTTATTAAGCTTCTATTTTATTAGCATATAATCTTATATTAACAAACAGTTGATTATGTTAATTTATATATTTTTTATGGACGGGTAATTAGGTCAAGAATACCAATCATATTAAGACCCAAGCTGAAACTCAAACCCGTTAAGACCTAAACCATAAATACTTGAACCCTTTAACCTATATGGATCTACTTTTTTCAGCCATACCCAAACTTGAACCTGGCCTAAATCAAAATGTGTCTACTAAAGACCAGACCCAATGTATACCCGAACCAGTTAATCCATATGGGTCCACAATTTCCCGAACCCAAAATAGATTGGGTGGGGTTTGAGTCTTACTTTTAGACACTAAAAAGATATAAAAAAAAAAGGCAGAACCGGCCGATTCAATTCCGATTCTGGCCAAATCGGTCGATTCAGGGCGATGATTTGCATGAGTACTGATAACATTGGGTGATATATGTAACAGTAGCAGTGAAACAGAGGAGCTCTGACCAGGTGATACGCTGCAGTACAGTCGACAGTGAACAATTGTCAGCACACTGATGGTGATGGATGGTGATATCTGATATGACACAACAGCTGATATGAGTTTCGATACAACTGTTCTCACTTCCCAATGTTATTTCTAGAATCTATTCGTTCCGTTTGCACAGAGAAATGATTCCCTTTTTTTGACATCTATGAAATTAAAACAAAAGTTGGAGGTGTTAAAAGGAAAAAACCATCATCATAAAATTGTCGTGGCAGAGATTTTTTTTGTTTTTTAAAAGGCTAGACAAATTTATTTTTTCACAAATACTATTGGGTCAAAAAAATTATTACCAAACTTATAAATTCCACTTTGAACCAAGATGCAAAAAAAAAAAGTCCCTTTTTACGCACAAGCTGAGGGATAGTGTTACTTTATCATCTACTCGATTAGGGATGTAAACAAGTCGGACTCGGGTTGGATCCAGGCATTTTGGATCTAATCGAATTCAAATTCAGATTTGGAGTCTGCTAGAATTAGATAAAACCAAATCTATACCCAACTAGCTTAAAACCTGATACTTACACTTAATCAGATTGGGTTTAGTCGGATACAGGTTTAGGTTTAAATGCAAAACTCAATACCAAATTTGAATCCAATTATTTATCGGATCCGAATTTGGCTACTGAACACGACTAATCGGACCCGTTGGCATCCTTAACCCCAAGTACAGCCATCTTTTCCCTTGTACATAAAAGAATGTGAGTGACACGATCTCTAGCCTTAGTATAGGATTCAAGAATTAAGAATATCAAAATGTTTCAAATAGGGGAGTGCCACTAGTTCATAACACCAAAGTTTCCAAACAAGTCTCATGTTATGATCTCAATTGCTTGGAAAACCTACTTCCAATTTACACCTCTCTCCATCAACCAGTTTTGAAAATGTTCATGATCTATTGGATTATCCCCCCAAAAAATGAACTATTGCTTTTGCCAAATTAAAAAAAAAAAACTTTCTGGCAGAAAGCCCCTGAAATGACTGACCCATACATGTGAAAATATTCCACAAGAAAAAAATTTGCATGTGCCATCTCAATCACAAGATATCAGAAGTCTTTTCTTTCAATGGTTGGACTTGTGGACTGTATACTCAATATTCTGTGTGGCTGAATTTTGCATTGTACCAAGATCAGAATACATTTTCATTGCTAAATGAACGAAGAAATGAGAATGAGAACCAACTACTAGAATGGTTAACAGTGCCAGGATACACTTCAAAAGTACATTACCTACATATCATATGTAAACAACTTATTCCTTAGATGATGGTGTGTTTCCAATGACCCACTTATCCAGATAAAGACGATAAGCAGGGAAATTGCATCTTGATCCATAATAAAATATCTCACATCATCTTGTTTATCTGGATAAGTGTGCATGTTCAAACACAACCTTAAAAAATAAAAACAAAAATATCTGTGTTTTTATTTCATAAACCTTGTTCTAGGTTCTTGAGCTTCTACATTGTCTCAATCAAATTGAAACCATTATAGATGTGTTTATGGCGGTCATAATAATCTAGATTTACGACAATTGCAGCACCCTTATTGTCAAGGGCAGCACCGTTATTGTCAACGATACCAGCCACAACTATGTATCATGGTTCAAGGTCTGTTTTTTTTTTTCAGGAAATAATTTATTCCCCAATTATAAACAATAACTCCAGTAACATAGAAGATCATCACCTTGCACCCGATTGTGTTTCAATCCACAATGATATACGTTTAACATCTTTCTATATATGTTTTCCAGTCAATTCTTAAATGTCCTTATCACATATTACATCATAAATCTATTAGTTTCAGGAAACTGTTCTTCAAGCATACATAAAGTTGTGAACCAACATCCTTGATTGATTGCAAGTACAATTAGGCCAATGTTGCAAGTGCAAAAAGATGACTTGCAATTTCATCCTTTTTCTCAACGAGATCAACAGCGTATTTTTGTTGACAAAGACAGTATAGCATCAGATGTGCAGTTAACTTCAATATGAAAGAAAATAACTACACCTGCCCACTTCATCTGAAACCTAGGACAGAGAACTTGCTTACAAAAATAATAATTAGAAATGATGACTATCTCCCTGCCCTTGTATCATATGCTTCATATATTTGCTTGGTTGTCTCTTGCCAATGCAAATAGTCCCATTAAAAGAGAAATGAGAGGTGTTGATCAAGACAGTATAACAGGAACATACAAAAAAAAAAAATGTGAGATATCTGATACCCCCTGCCCCAATTAAAGGTTGCCAATCCAACTCAGTTAGTACCAGGAAATTTCGCCTTAGCAGAGGCAGTTATTCAGCCAGGCCAATTTACCTGAGGCATGAGTTATTTTTCTGGACCTTCCAGAAACTCTTTTCTTATACATTATGAACACTAAGCTTAAGACATAGAAGCGACTGTTATTAGTGTAGGCAGGTCACAAGGTCTAGATACCCGCAGAATAGGTGCACGTTTAGCCGAATATTTATGTAATAAATCACATTGTCATGGTCTCAAAATACCAATTTGCTCGGTTGAATAAGACACAATGGGTGCGCTCTGAATGGGCATTCAAAGTTAAAATAAAAGGAAATCATATTCAGCATATGTATATATATATATATGTGTGTGTGTGTCCTCTGAAAAACATCTTTAATACAAAAAAGACAGCATGATAGAAGTAAACTTCCCTTCAAGGGTTGAAGATCCTATGTAAAAATAAAGGCAGCTATTTGCAAAAAATAATAGCTGACTGAAGATATGAAAAGTGCATGCTATTGACAAAATCTTATAGCGCCGCACTTGAAGGTAGCCAATTTATATCTAAGAACTGACACTAAGTAATGCAATTTATGAGAAACTAGGTGCAGACTAAGCAGCTGCATGCCCTGCATCTCTAGTGTTCCGGCTGGCCTGTTCTTTCACATTCACATTGTCATTTTCTATGTAACAATTTGCTGAGCCAGTATCCTTGGCTGCAGTAGCCATCAATTTATCTTTGTAAGTCTTCTCCTCTTTTGCTATCACAACTTGCCTACATTCTGGGGTGCAAAATGCACGCAGGTCCCTACATGTATACACAAAATTGAAACACAAATCAGCTGCTGTTTAGAAAGAGGGAACGAGAAACAATATAAAGGAACAAGAACCAACATTTCCAAATGAATAAAAGAATGAGAACTAATGCTGTCCTCTCAAACAGCTGAATTTGAAGTTACAAGAATGGTAACAACACTGCTCATCTTCATGGGACCTGGTTCTCTGTTCATCCTTATATAAGGCTAGACTATAAGTATCTTACAATTCCTTCAAAGTTCATCTGTTACAACATCCTCCAGGCTTTGATTGGGTTTCTTTCTTATACTCAGCACATGCATCTCAACCACACGCACTTCATTTAACATCAGTTATTTATTGTTCAATGTTGCATCATATGATAGTGTATTTTAATTTCGGAGAACACCGCTCAGTCAATGAGCATCAAGTTACCACACAAGTGCCACGAGTTCATTGTAGCTTCAACCATCTTGCACCATTGTCCTCCTATCCATCAGCCTATATGGTTATTGAGAGCCACACAAACTGCATTGCAGTTATTGTCTAAAACGAGTGCATTAGTAGCTCAATATGCAAAAATAGTCCTCAAAACATAGAGCAACAGATCAACATGGAACTGAATGCACATCTCTTATATGCAAATGGATTTGTCCGACGCAGAGAACCAGTCAATATAGTACTGGACACAAAGCCTTGTAACATATCAACCATTTAAATCCAGGAGCTATGATCAAACCCAAAGCAGAGAGGATCACTAAAACCATCGCATTGAAGACGCACATCCGGCCGAATGAGAAAAAAAATCATCCAACTCCAATTCGAAGACCTTTTAAATTACAACATAGAAAGAAAACAGAATATATTTTCTAATCTCATAATTTACTTCCAAGCATATATAAGATGAAATTAAAAATTTGGATGAGAGAGAGAACGTAATTCAGTAATTCACAGTTCACTAGCACTGAAAAACTATAGGGATCAAAATGCACAAAGAAAATCATTACAAAAAGCTCAGAGAGGTGCGGAAACAAGAGTACCCCACTTCACAATTTACGTTGGGCTCAGATATAATGCAAAAACAAGAGTACCCAACTTCAAAATTTACATTGGACTCAGATAAAATGCAAAAACAAGAGCAACCAACTTCACAATTTACATTGGACACAGATAAAATGCAAAAGCAAGAGTACCCAACTTCACATTTTACATTTCCACCATCATCCAACAAGAAAAAATAACATGAGAATCCGAACACAGAGAGAAGAACACAAAAAGAAGGAAGAGAAACCCAAAACAAAGAAAAACCCAACCTCACATTCTACTTCTTCATCACAATCCAACAACCAAGAAGAGCGAAAGGACCAAGGAGCACAAAGAAACCCATCAAAACAGAGGAGGAAACAAGGACAGAGGACAAGTGACTCACTTGTACATGAAGACGTCTTGGGAGGACTGGATCCGACGCTTGCACAAGAAACAACGCTCGAGGAATCCGCCGAGGCCCTTCCATCGGGGGTCCTCCATGTTCGTCTCCCACTTCATCTCGTATTGGTGGGTTATGGGGTTCACGCTGAGGTGGGAGAAGCCGACGCCGGGATTCTCCGGCAAGCCACCGAGCTGTCCCGTGCTTCTGGTCCCCGTCGTTCCGGCTAGTTGCCACGCTCCGGCCATCGCTCCCCGACTCCTTCCCACAGAGAGAGAATGCTCTAGAGAGAGAGAGAGGGAATGCTCGTGAGTGAGTGAGTGTGTGTGTGTGTGATGTGAGAGAGAGAGAGAGAGAGAGATCAGGTGGACCCACCTGGAGTGGATTCCAACTTTGCAAGACATTCGGGCGGTTCGTTTGGTGGGGGACGTTGGTCCCTCTTTGATGTGAGAAATTTGCTTCAAAATTGAGGGTTGATATTTGATTCCAGTGAAGGCAGGGAACTATTGAGCATCGTTAGCTTTTTTTTCATTTTTTTTTTTTAGATTGGGCTTTATGTACGTAAGCTACAAGCTTTGTTTAATAGAAATGAGTTGAATTATATGATTTTGTCATGTAAGCAAGCTTTTTTAGGAGCTTAAAAATCAATAGCTTAAAATTCTCTGGCTCAAATAATTATATTTTTAAATCAAGGTTTGCATACTAACAAACAAACCATGTTGAACATATGTACGTGGTTAAGCTTAAATGTATGATTTTCAACTCAATAGTTTTGTGTCTTCAATAACACTAAATCTAACCTCTTAGATGTGTTCACATTTAGTGAGAGTCGTTCTTTGGATCATGTTTTTTCAACAAAGAAATAAATTTTTTTTATTAAGAAAAATCAATGTATTCATAACCTAACAATTTTTGCATCGCCAAAAAGACCTATAATAAACATGTGGGATTTTGTCATGTAGGACATGTGGGTCACATCCATGGGTCATCTTCATTCTTGACTAATATAAATAGAGTTTGCTTTGTCATTTGTACATACAAACGATTGTAGCAAATATTCACACACACACATATTGACATATATATATATATATAACAAAAAATTAATGTGATTCAAGTATCTATTTTTAGCGGACTAGACATATTTGCCAAAAAAAATGTTGAAAATATCCAATTGATATGTGGCTTGTGTTTGCACATGGCCCATTAGTTCGAGCTTGGGAAAGTCCGAAAGAGAAGCTCCTCAAGTATGCGCCGGGGCATGGGTCCTAGCCTCGGAGTTTTAAGTGGACAGCACGATGACCATATGTATGGCAGGCTGAGTCAGGGCGATCAGGTCTTCCAATCAGGTGTGGTTTCTTCTGGTTATAAATTCAAAAAGGCTCTTCAAGGCAATTTGGTCATATTGTCATAACAAAATTATACGAAAGTTTTCATACGTTACTATCAATTTTGTTTTCGTGTTATTGAAACGCTCACTCGAAAAAGCGAGCTTGTGATATTAATGAGTGGGACCCACGCAGAAAATAATAGTGAGAAAACACTTCCCAACTGACTTGACTTTTGTACGAAAGGCGTGGTCCATACTCCATGGTGTTCCTGTTCGCACCTAGCAAGTCAACTTGGCTCGGTTAAGCATTAGAGTCACCCGACTCACTCGAGTCTTGTAATCTTATCTACCTTCTTTTTAAAGTAATGATCTTACCATATAAATTTATAAAGTTATAATATATATATATATATATATATATATATGAGTAAATATTGGCTACTATTCAAGGAGCAAAACTAATGAGTAGTTAAAAAAAATTTGTAGATCAAATGTTACATATGTGATCTACATGGTTTCTTTAGTAAGATACTTGTTTTGAATCGTGTGATCACCACAATGTGACAAAATTTCATAACTCAAACTAATGGGCTTCACTTGTCTTGTAACGACTTGACAGATTTCAACCCAAAAACATCAAAAAAAAAATTTTAAGTGTACAAAATGTTGATTCTAGATTTTTTTTCTAAAATATAACAATGCAATAATCTCATCAATAGACTCGTTCTAACTGTACCAAGTACTAGACGACCCCGTCTGAGTGCAAGCGTGAGCGTATCTTAGCTTTCTAGTACCAGATTTATTATGAAACCACCGTCAATGAATCTGATTGAACTATTACACAATAAAAATTATTAAATCAAGTTTTTCATCGTTGACATCACCTTAATCGAATTAAGCTCTAGAGAGTCGGCCTACGCATGCACCGACGTTTAATAGCTTCGTAGAATAAAGTTTGAAATTAAAACATCCAAATGACAAAATTCTTATGTTATTTTTTATGTAAGTAAACACAGCGAAAATATATTAATTTTAGAAATCAATTTCATAAACTGATTTCTTGGTTAAATCTCTCGAACACATTACATTACAAGAATCACTACCATCACATGCCCTGAATAGAAATTGACTAAGCACAAAATAATTGCAATTCAAATTTGAACCAATAAATTAATTGTCCGATTAAATAGTCATTTGAATAATAAAAAAATATTAAAATTTAAACAAAATCAAAAGCCCTTGGGATCATCAAAAACATCAATGTGCACAACCTCCTCCAGCATCCTGCACTCGCTCTAGACATCACATATCTCCTGAAAAATATTTTTATTTTGAAAGAATGAGACTTTAGAAAGTTTCAGTAAAATTCACACAGTTAATGCAAGATACAACACATAAAGCTTAATATAAATATCTCAAAATTTGTATCAACTATCACCAAGGCAGATATAAGATTTTCATAAGCTATTCATGCATCCATAATTCATAAGCAACTATGAAATAACAATCTCAAGCATTTAACATCAAATCCAGATGAGAACAAAATGTACATTAATGAGCATTAGTTTACCAACTTTAAGGAACAGGAATAAAATGCAGTAAAGTAAAGTGAGCAAGCATTTTATGTTTTACTTAATTGTTCAGTCTATCTGGGTATGACGTAGACCAACTCGAAATGAGCTGACTAACTCGGTGGTTATTATACTATGTATTTTATTATTTTTGAGTAGCCCCCTAAGTCGTACCCCCAAGAACGAAGCCCAGACCGTGAGAGGAAGCAGGCTACTCTAAAAGAATTTTACTCTAGAGAGTGACGTTCGCGCCATACGATAATCATGATCACTCACTTTTACAGAAGTACACCGAGACTTGCTCACTTAAGATAAAGTCGCAGTCCTGGTCCTCCTAAATTCTCTAGGCTGGGGGCTCATTGAGGTATTGCCCTTCGTAGCTCAAAAAATAGGGCCCAGAGGGTTCATATTGCCTACCCTCTCTAAGGCAGACTAAGTCAATCTTTCTGGTTCAATATACCTTCTAAAAAAATAAGGCATACCCAGTAGGGCTAACAAGGGTTATCTTTAAATTAGGTCATAAGTAAAATAAATGCAACTATCATTTAGGCTAGTGCAATGCCATCTCACTGTTCTCTCTTATGGAACCATAAATTATTTTAATTTCATCAAGCACACCAAGTGCTCATCAAACCCTGCAGAATTTTTATTAATCTTGCATGCATTTTTAAATACCACATATCAAATCATAACATGCATTCTTACCATCAAGGATCATGTCAACATGTTGTTTAACAATTCATTCATGCAGTATCACATCATTTCCAATATTCAGGAATAACATGCAATAATATCAAATATACATCATTCTGCATTCACACATATGGCCAATATACAACAATATTAACATGCTCATATTTTTTTTATGCTTTGCATTCATAAACATGCTCATAATCAGTGTATCATAATATCATATGATCAAATTGCCATGATTGAACATATTCACAAATCTCAATCACATCATATGTAGGAGCCCTTTTTCCTCAAAAACAGGGCATCCCTATCAAAAGTAATCAACCTTACCATTAACTCTAACACATATATTTATGTCATATCTAATATGATTCAAAACTGAATTTATGAAAAGATTAAAGGAAACATCAAAACATAATTAAAGTCGTAAACTCATTTTTTTTATAAGAGCTCCCATAAACCCTCACCGAGCAAATTGATATGATTCTAATTAATATTTTAACATTTTAGTTCTCAAATCATAGCAGACCTATACAAAATAACTATGGTAGCATGTATATTAAAGAATTCACTACAACTGGCCCGTAACTAAAAATACATAAGTCCTTTTCTCTGATTCAGACCCTCAGAAGCCCAAACCGAAAAGGCTCACATATTTCTAATTGCGTTTAATTGTAATTATGCTTAAACATGATAAATACACATTACTTAATTCAATTCATGTTGTACAAACTTGTAAATATTCATATCTCATTTAAGTATGCAATTGAAGTCAATCAAAATAATTTATTTGCGAGACAATATGAATTGAGTTATGTCTTATACAATTCACATAAACCTTCATTCAGATTTTCTCACATATCTCACACATTAATTTTGATGCAAAAAGGTTAATAAACACTAATAATATGCAATACATGTCAAAAATATATTAAACCATAAGTCTCTAACATGTTACGAATTAAACCCAAACATAAGTCTCTAAAAAAAATTTGGTTCTCTGTTGACCCGTTTTTATAAAATCTGGCAAGAATAACAAAGTTCAGATAAAATCATAGTATTTTTATCGTGGTTATCAATATTTGTCAAGAACACAACCCAATAGATAGATCTTAAATACAAAAATAAAGAAAAATCTTTTATGGAACCCACAAAGTTTTGATCCAGATTCTGTAATCTATAGGATTTTTATTAGATTAATGTATTGCTTGATATTTATATAAAATATTTTTTATAAAACCTTTTTTACATAGTCTGTTTGTAATAACCACAAATTTTTTTTAGCTTATGTGATTTGGGTCTGGGATCCAAGTCGCGGATTCGGGACCCATAAAGGGGTCTTTATATATGTATTTATCTCGTAAAACATATATGTACTTACATAAGTGCAAAAAATTTTAATTAGGCAATTTATTCAAGAGATAACTACGTATATAATGTATATATGGGCTTGGGATCCACATTTCGAATCCAATATCCAGATAGGATCCATATGGATATAGGTAAAATACCCTATATATTCGTATACATGATTAAATATATATTATATGAGTATTTTAGGGGATCCATGATTGGATCCATTTGGATCCAATTCGTGGATCCATACCAAGTGGGAGGCAAGGGTCCGGTCGGGTTGGATCCTGAGCCGCAGGTCGCAGACCCGGCCCTCTCGTTAAAAGAAAAAAATTAAAATTTAATTTAAAAGCAAGAAACTCTTGGACCCGGGTCGGACCCGACCCGGATCCGTAACCCGATAGGGTTTTTAAAACCCTATATCGGGTTGCAGTTGTTTTAAAAGAGGGAAAGAGCAAGAATCGTGCCTAGGGCACGATTCCTGCTGTTTCTAAAGGGGGAAAGGAAGGAAGGGGGGGGGTCGGCTGGCGTAACCGATCCCCACCCATCTCGGCATGGAAGGGGGGGGGGGGGAATCAGCCGATAAAAGGGAGTGGAGAGGGGGTCTCTTCCCTCGTTTCTCCCTTCCCTCGTCTCTCTCTCTCTCTCTCTCTCTCTCTCTCTCTCTCTCTCTCTCTCTCTCGTGTGGGCGTGCTTTGGGGAGGTGGAGGTCGCCGGAAAGTCGCAGCCACCAGCAGCCGCCGCAGCCACGGTAGGTACCCTCATCACAGCAGCCGCAAGGGGCGATTTCAGCCGGCCCTACCCACGCGACTGCAGCCTTCGATCGCCGGAAAGACCGCCGGAGAAATCTTCAACAAGGTACGGGTTTTCCTCTTGATTTCGAGTGAGAAAGAGGGTGTAGATTTGCTTTCCATGAAGTATTTTAGGGTAATCATTAGGAAGAGGCAGATTTGGGGGTTTGATGTACCGGAGACCCCAAATCGATAATTTTAGGGATTTCAGTCCGCTGATGGGTGGAGTTTTGGGATTGTTTTCGCCAATGTTAAAAAAAAAATCACTGTATACAAACTTAAACTTGTTTCATATGTATTTATTTTTCGAAAATATCTAAAAACTGAAAGTTTGTTTATGACTGCACAAGATGAATTATAAATATATTATAGGGTGAATAAAGGGCTTATTACTTGTATGATTATCTTTACATGCTTGTTATTTGAGGAAATTTGTATTCAAATTTCCTTTATCTTATTTTTAAAAGGAAATACAAACCTTTTCACTTGTAAACTAATTTAAGGCATAAAGTAATCTTTTGAGTGTTGTGCTTGGTGAAATTAAATGCCAAATAGTTACTTTAGTTATTGTACCATTTTTTTCCTAGATTGCTCATACAAATTGTTTGTATAGACCATATCAATGTTATTAGAAACTCATAGCAAACCTTTCTTGAACTGTATTAACATGTGTTTCACATGAACCACACCAGACAGTAACTCATACCATTATCTATACCTGTACAAAAATCTAGCAATTATGACAAAACTAATCCAATTGGTGCAGTGAAACCTTATCCTTCAGTATCATCTTTTTCAATAAGAGATTCCAATGCAGCTTTCACACACTAATCTATGCAGCCGAAAAGCCCATGAATAATTATCAAATTTCCAACTTTCCATGATAAAGGAGTTGACAACACCTTAGACCAACTTCATGGCTAATCAAAGTCGTTCAAGCTCTCTTGGCCGTTCCATTTCATTCTTGTTCAATTGTCTCAGATGTACAAAAAAAATATATTCATGAACAACCATGAAAGGGATTGCTCCATGATGCTTCTAGGTGTTCAACTGCTTTCATCTCTAGAAACATATATTACCCACCAGTAGTCACCTCCAAGAGCCAGCATACAGTTCCGAAGGAGCTACTGCTATGTGTGGAAAATCAATGACTAGCTCGATGAAAGTTATTCCTTGACTAGGAATTATTCTAGCCTCCATCTTGAGAACTTCATGTCATGCATAATCAGAAAATATAATGAAAGGCAAGCAATAGTGCAATGGCTACGCTTTTGCATAGATTATTTCTAGCCAAAATAATAAAGATAAACTCATATTAGTATATCATCAACTAAAATAACATATGCCTTTCAGCGAAAATCAGGAAAAGAAAGTTCTATTCTTACAAAGTATTGAGCTGTGTCCAGCTGGAAATGAAGTCAGGTATCTTTCCAGTAAATTGGTTGTCATTAGCCCATCTGAAAGAAAAGCAGTGTCAACAAGATTATCTTAAAAAGCAGCATTGTATCTTCTCCATCGTGTAAAAAAAATAACTGAAGCAGAAAACAGAAAAAAACAACCATCATATGAAACAAAATTCATTACAATATCTTTAGTTTCTGTAGATTCCTGAATGTTGAAGGAATTGGCCCGTTCAGCCCAGCACTACCTATGTACCTGCCATTAGAATATGATGATAAGAAGAGACCCTAAATTAGCAATACAATTAAGGTGTATGTGTAACATGTATAATACTGCTTGAATGTCCACATGTACTTATGAATCATAAATGAATGCACGTGTATGAAATGATTTCATAAAAGCACGTGCACATGGATAGTGAACTCATGCACATGCATTAATACATTATTGTTTCATGCACATCTTTAAAAATTTGTCATACATATGCATCGAAAAATATGTGGAAAATTATGCAGAGAGGCATGTGATTGATGATTTTTGCTTATAAATGCATTGATGGTCAATTGGATCATCAGAGGCTGGGTGAGCCTCGAGAACCAGTTGTTCTCTGTTTTAGTTATTTTGATGCATTGCAAAAGATCAAATGTGATATTATTGTTTTACCGCACTGTTCCATGTGGTCACGGGTTGTGGTTCCGTGAAAAGCTTAGCATGCTGATGTGCAAGCTTATGTTATTAATTCTGCATGTAAATTTGCAAGTGTAAAAGAAATGAATTAATAACCAGATAAAAGAAAGTAAAGAACAGTGTAATTCACTTTCTTCTTGATGTCCTGCTTTAGCGTGAGAATCTTGGATATTGCGGTTTAGGGGAAACCGTGAGGATACAAAAACTCCGTGTGCGTTTTGTTGCCCCTGAACCCGATATTGAGGTTCTTCTCCTGGCCACGGTTTTAGGGAGAATCCGCCACTTTACCCGGGAGTGGTGTGTTAGTCACAGCTGTGAGTTTGTTTGGTATACCAATAAAGTGGCGCCAGTGGATGCTGTTTTCCATGGTGTCCCCGACTTTGGATGCTATTTTCCAAGGTTCTGATGGATGGTGTTGTTTCCTGATATCGATCGAGGGCTAAGTTTGGAACCCGGTAATAAATTACAAATTGTGTGTGAAGCTACCCCGGAAACCCTACTTGACCTCGGGGATTGTACCCGTTTGGTGTATCCACGAAAAATGATACATTAAAAAGAGGAACTTAAGGATTGTGTGCATTTAATAGGACATGCATATGGAAAGAGAAAAGCTTAAATGAAAGATAATAAATGGTTCATGCATTGCACATACATCATGCATATTCTTGCTATGCATTAGTTCATGCATGTTTACCTGTTCACTTGGTTGTTTAGGTTGATCATTATATGATGTCGATCTCTTTTGCATTTAATTGCCTTATTGATTAAATTGTGATCAATGTTACTTATTTCGTGTTCCCTTATACTTAATGTTTAATTTAATTCCGTATGAATGGTTAATTGTCTTATAAATTGATTATAACTGTATCCCTCAAAATATTACATGGATCCTATTTATGTTCTTTTTCTTATTTGATTCATTAGGGAAACCTGTACGCAGAATTCTTCGGATTTCTAACCCTCCTCTTTTATTGGTTTTTCTCAGACACAGATGATCAGTGAAATTGACTCGCTTCTAAGGGGATACGAGAGTCACGTTTACTTCAGACGGCTTCACTTACGGACAGAGTGGCTCTACTTGTGTTTTCTTTTAGTTCTTCTTATTTCCTGCAATTTGATATTTCACTTTTGACATTGAATATGACTCTTATTGATTCATTAATAAAAGAGTTCAGTTGATTGGTTATGAATGATAAATGTAAGTTGGTTTGTGGTGTGTGGTTATCCAACTGAAATTGGAACGGTAGGGACCCCCAGGTCTCTGGGAAGTTTTCCGCAACTCTTAGAAAAAAAAAATATTCCGCATTTTCAAAGGGAATGAGTTGGGGTCGTTACACTGTATTGAGATTCACTCAAAATTTTTATAAAATATTTGAAGTCACTTTTCAAAGGCATTTACATCTTTTATCAAAGATGGGTCGAAACCATCCTATAATCAGAGACAAAAACTAGGGTGTTGTTAAAACAAGTATATCTTCATCAATCCAAAATAAATGAAATAAGATTCTAAGTTCGCAATCAAGATGTGTAGATCATCATGGTGATTTTATTTAGATTTTTTGAATTGATATTCATAAAGATATCGATTTATTTTTGAAACTGATCGAAAATAATATATCTGACATCACAATTTTTGGGTTTCTTAAAAAACATTTTTGGAAAAACTCTTTTTAAGATGATAAAACCTTTAGAATCTTATTATTTTTTATTTTATCTGACTTAGTATGAACTAACACATGAATAACACCATAAAAATCACATAATGATTAAAGCTAATACGAGATAATAACGAAACCCTAATTATGCATGTTCCTCAAAATCATTTTTATGAAAAACTTGTTATTTACCTTTTTTGAATCCAAAAAATGATTTCTCCAACCAAAAAAAATGTGTAGAACAGATCAAGAACATGTGTAAAGAGCATCGACTACGTAAATCTTAATTGTCAAACGATAGATCTGTAGGGTAGAACGAGGGAAACAAGTGATCCTACTTCTATTCTACCACCTCCAATCAAATAAGTGCAGGTTTAATAGCTGCACAAGAGTTCTCCAGACCTCCTAGACGTTTCGGAGGAGAGAAAAAATTAAAAGTAAAAAGAAAAGAAAAAGGAAAGAAAGAAGAAGAGAGAGAAAATGATTTTTTCTCAACACAAGTGAGGGGCGTGTGGGAGGGGGTGTTTATATCCCTTTCCCAACCCTAGACTAATTAGATCTAGACACTCTCTCTCCAAAATCATGTGGAAGGGGAGAGAGGTCTATTCTAGAAAAAAAACGTAATCTTCTAGACTCCTAATTCTTAACTATTTTGGTATTTTTTTTCTTTTTAAAATTCTTATTTTAGTAGGATAATTAAGTTTGACTTTTCAACATCTAATTTCAGCTATATAACTCGTGTGGACTCTTCTAGATGTGCAGGATGTCTTCTTTATTTATAGCTTTAAAACTATTTAATTTAAAAGTCTTAATTATTATCTTTTATTTTGTTTAATTATTTTTTGTGAATTTAAAACTAGAGGATAATCTAATCTATATGGACTCTTGGATCCACATGGGAATCCACATTGGACGTCCCCTATGAGGATCCAAAATATATCCATTGGATCCAAATAATATTTTGAATTAGATCCAGACCAAACTACACCCCAGATTCAACTTGGATTCAAATAGTGATTTTGGATCCAGAACTGAAATTCAAGATCCAAACCATACCAAACTCATAAAATCTTTATAATTTATCTTTTTTGATTATTCTTGAAATATTATTCATATCTTGAGACAAAGATTCATAATTAATCGAAATAAAAAAAATCAAGAAAATCAAAGAAATAAAAAATATCACTAATTCAATAATTTTAATAAAATCAAGAAAATCAAGAATGCACAATTATAATCATAATCACATCAATACTTCATCATATATTCATTTTACTTATAAAAAAAATGTCGAGTTTTATGTGTCTGGTAAAAGCAATTCAAAACCCAATGGTATAGTTGTACCCATGGTAAGGGTCTGCCCAGCTTGAAGGCTCGATCCTTTGAAAAAAAAAACATGTTAATCCTTAGATTGAGTTAACTTATTATTTTTATCTCATTAGTTTTGTACCTTGATTAGTATCCAATATTAACCCTATATATAAGTTCATTAATAAAATATTTTGTTATCTATTTTTAATAAATTAAATAATAACCGTGACTCATTCGAGTCACCAAGTCTGGTGTTATAGATGACTTAATGCCAACCAAAGTTGTCAACAACAAAGTTGCTTTCCATAAATTTTCCTCGGTTTGGCGTTATGTGAGAAAATGAGCCATGGGTTTGCAATGAAACAGACGGGGCAAACGTCTCTGGTTTAACGTGAAACAGATTAGGTCATTTTGAAAATGACAGTTCTGGTCATCCGAACATCTCAGCCGTCCAAGCCACCATTGCGGATGGTGGCCACGTCTCACTTCGCTTTTCCGTTAACGGCATCAAGTGAGTGTTTTTGAATTTCGAAGACCTCAAAGCGAAGCCGTACGGACCCTGAAAAGCTAGCTGCCTTCCGGGGTCTCTCTCTCTCTCTCTCTGTCTTTTTCTCGTCTCTCTAGGGGTTTCGACTGACCTTTATCAACTTCGCCTCTCAAGGGTCTCGGCTTCACCTCTGCTCACTACTGCTACGAGCTGGAAACAACCTCCGGCCGGAGACAGCTTTCCGTCGAGGCATACAGCAAGAAGTCTCTCTCGATTTCTTCTTCCCCGGCGAGCAGCAGATCAGGTCTCGACTTCTTCTTCCCCGGCGACAGTGAGTCCCTTTTTCCGATGTCTGGTTGAGAAAAAAGAATTTATGTTTGTTTTGCCCCTTTTTTTAGTGCGATCTTGCATGTGTTTGGGGAAATTAAGGTGTTTGGTTTAAAGAAACAGAAATTTTGCGACTTGGGATTTTTCCCTTTTTTGTTGGTTCTGGGATTGCCTTGTCGCTGTTTTGTTAGTTCTCTCTCCCTCTCTCTCTAGGGGTTCGTCATCATAAACAATGGGCTTCAGTCAGATAGGGTATTTGGGACTTGCTGCAGAATCTATTGAAGTTTCTTGAATCTGGTGGGAGAATTTGTGGGCGATTATTTCTTTTGATAGTCAAGTTGGCTCCAACCCAAGACCCTTCGGTTATGTTAGTGTGACCTAACCATTCAGCTATCTCATTCAACCCCCAAATTGTGGCGAGGTTGATACACAAAAGCAATACCTCTGCCTTTCTGTGGGTATCTCTGTTGCTACCTGTGGGATTGTCTTTGTTATGCAGCTCACATGTGATGTTGATGAACCCAATGTGCAGATTCATAGAACCACGATGAAAGGTGTTCTATGGAAGGGGTGTTGTTATTACTAGTATTGGCCTTGTTCTAAGGTGGATGATGTTACTGCCTCATTCAATCATGAAGACATAAGTGCTTTGTTGTATGAATCTGCACATTGTGTTCCACTGAAGTCCTTGTATCGTGATTCTATGAATCTGCAGACTGTGTTCATTAACATCACATATCAAGGGCAAGTCACTACACACAAAAAAAATTTCTTGTATGTCAGGCCTTGATAGATGTGTTTGGGACATTGTATGCAAGTCTTTTCTTGTATGTCAGGCCTCAGTTTAATTATTTGATTTTCTGTAGTCAGTCTTAAAATTTTTGCTGCAAATGCTTGGACGAGGATGCTGTAGGCATTTTCAAGGGAGTGGCATTACATGTTTAAGTATACATTTCCCTTTTGTTGACCTCAGTGCAACCTTTCCACAATGCTCTTTGATTCCGTCTTATGTCTCTCCTCCTTGATTTTATACTGAAGTTATTCTTCATGCACAGGTGGTGAATTCCTCCTTGAGCTTCAGTACTTGCATGACCACGCAGAGATCAACACAAGCATCAGCTTGACTGCAAACCCTGTTAACTTCTCAGGAGTCACCAAGTAGAATGCTGGGTTGAGCAGATGGTGTTTGGACATCTTGTTGATTAAACTCTGTTATGGGCTGGAGCAGTGTTGTTAAAAGCGTTGAGGCGTAGCGAGGCGCTCCACCAAAATCTGAGGCGAGGCGTAAGCCTCGAGGCGCAAAGTAAGCCTCGAGGCGCAAAGCGTAAGCCTCAAAAAAAAATATTTTTAAACTTAAAAAAAACTATAAAAATGATCTAAAATTATAAATAAATAAGAAATGCTTTATTGATGAAGCGCCAACCAACACGAAATAAAAAATCTCAAATAAATACGAAAAAAATATGAGATTAACATGTAAAAGTAGCATTAATGCAACAACTTGATCTATATAAGTATCTAATTGCATAAATATGAGCATTCATTCAATAAAAAACTAACATTAACAACAAAATGCATATTAGCACTAACAACATCATGTCATAATTAAAAAATGCATGTTAACATTAACAACCAAATGTTAATGTATTTGTCCATAATTCTTTAAAATAAGAGTGTTAACATTCACAATTACAACTGAAAGTCCCCAAAAACATATAAATGGCCAATAGCTCTATGATATGAATTAGGGCCTAGGCTCTTGTTGTGTCTCATCATCATCAATATTTAAGTCTTCAATATCATCATCTGAAGAATCCATATAAATAGGTTCTTCTTCATCTTCATTCTCTGACTCTTCATCATCTACACTTTCTTCATCCACGTCCTCAATTACTTCTTTTGCTTTTCTTTTTCCTTCAATAAAAAAACATGTATTAAATATTTAGGTTATGTAATTAAAAAAATACATTTATATTCATAGCTAGGTAAAAGGAATATAACTTTACCTCGATCTCTTGAAGACATGTATTGCCTAAAACCACTTTGTGAAACATGAGGTGAAGTGACTTTTTCAATAGGAACATGCTCAATGGCATTTATGTCGAAGTTCGGATCCAACCATGAATCCTCCAACCAATTGGGATCACTTGGCAACACTGGATCTTCCTTCTCCACAATCCACTCATCGTCTGAGTCTATATGATCTAGACATATAGGGTCTTTGGTAGCCCTCCTCTTCATATTTCTCTCTCTTAATTTCATATTGTACATTACAAAAACCAATGCATTCATCTTCTCTTATTCAAGTCTATTCCTTCGTTTTGTATGCACCTATAATTTCAAATCATTGATAATCAAATATAAGATAATTAAAATATAAAAATGTATTTCAAAAATAAAATACAAAGTCACAAACCAATGAGAAAGTACTCCAATTCCTCTCACAGCCCGATGCACTGTATGTCAAACTTAAAATTCGAATTGCAAAATTCATCAACTCAGAATTTTCGTGCCCAAATGAACTCCACCAATCAGCTGCATTCAAATAAAATAATAAAAAATTGATAAAAAACATTAAGAATGTCATAATTAACAAAAACATAAAAAAATATTGACAAATAACAACATAATTGCAAACTTACCAGGACTTTTTAATTTTCTTGTTGTAACAGCTGCCTCTCTGCCAAACAAGCCATTTGCCTTTTTAAATGCATCGATTTGTGTTGTAATTTTCAACCGAATATTTGCATCAGAAACTAATTTTTCAACACAATCATAAAAGCCACCCATAACTTCTCCATCAGGGTTGAAGTTGTCAGCATAATGAAAATGTGGATTTAAATAATAGGCAGCTGCATGCAAAGGCTTATGAAGTTGCAAGTCCCATCGTCTATCAATGATATCCCAAATAGGTTTATATTTTCTTTGGACATTATCAAGGTTTGAAGCAATTTCCTCCTTCGCTCTATCCATTGCCTCATACAAAAATCCAAGAAATGTTCATCTGCATCAACGAGTCGCAACACTTTGACGAGAGGTAGTGTAGCTTTAATTGCATATGATATGGCAACCCAAAACTTATGATCATTAAGAACAATGCAAGAAATGTTCTTAGCATCAGATTTCTTATAGTAATTAGATGTTCTAAAATTTGAAGATAAGAACATCGACTTTAACTCTTTCTTATAACATCCAATACTATGAAGTGTAAGATATGTTGTGGCAAAACGAGTGACGGCTGGACGCAGAAGTTCTTTCTTCTTTGTGAATTTTCTCATTAAATTTAATACCCATGCATGACTATAAATGTATCTTGTAATTTTTTTTGCCTTTTCCACTGTATCTTTAAAAATTGATATCTTTCCAATATCTTCTAACATAAGATCCAAGCAGTGGGCTGCACATGGTGTCCAAAAACATGTTTTTCCTGCTGTTAACATATTTCCAGCTGCCACATAATTTGGTGCATTATCTGTAATGAATTGCACCACATTACTTTCACCAACTTCTTTAACAACTTCTTCAAACAACTGACACAAATTTGCACCAGTTTTTTCCATGTCGCTGATGTCAACAGACTTCAAAAATACTGTCCCAGATGAGCTGTTCACAAGAAAATTAATTAAGTTTCTTCCTTTCCCATCTGTCCAACCATCTGCCATAATACTGCAATCAACCTTTGGCCACTCTTTTTTGAACTCTTTCAAAATTTCATGAGTACAATCTACCTCGTCCTTCAAAATCCACGTTCTGATCTCATGATAAGAAGGTGGTTTGAACCCTCGCCCATAATTTGCAATAGCTTCTACCATTGCACCAAAATATGGACTGTTGCAAAGATTAAATGATAAGGCATTTGCATAAAAAAATCTACCAATGGCACGACATGCATTTTTTCTTTCATCCCTTTTGAAAGCAGTGTTTATTGTGGTTTGCCGTGCTTCTTTGTTCACAAAAAGGTCCATAGGACCAGCTGCACTTGTTTTTGCATCACTACCTGATCTACTAGCTTCTTTATTCACATTATCGCCGGTTGATGATCCAAAATAAACACTTCTCCCGATATCCAACTTGGTTTGCTCTAACTCTTCTTTCTTTAGCCTCTGATCCTTTAGATGATTCTGAAAAAATCTTTTCACGTCATGTGGGACCGCTTCGCACATGCTTACACCATGCTTTGTGCCAGCTAAGTGATGTTTTAGCCTATAGATGCCTCCTGTAGTCTGTTTATGACAGTAATTGCAAATTACATGTCCTACAAGTTTAGGATCTTTAGTAGGATTTGAAACTTTAACTCCATGATCCCATCCTACATCTTTTGCCATTTTTCAACTGCAAAAATACATAACACAAAATATATATTAACATCATGTATTCTGCTGACCACATTACATGAAAACAAATGCAAAATAAACAATCTTGGTGTATAAGCTATATACGAATCCTAGAAAAAAACATAATTGACGAGAAAAAAATAATAAATATAATTAGGTCAGTTTTTTAATTGGATCTCAAAGTTCATTCAATAATGCACACTTATAGCCACACACACACATAGTAGAGATAGAGTGGAGGTGGTTTGGATCCCAGATTTCTTCTCAAAAACAAAAAGAAAACACCAACCAACTCCGGAGATCAACCCCAAGAAATTGTGAAAATGCCGGAAAAAAAAACATATATTGAATATGCTAAACAGAGGTCACCATTATGTTTGAATATTTCAATTGTGTGTTCTATCTCAGTTTACACAGTAGTGAAAAGAAACCTACAACCCCACAATCTGTTTTAGTTTGCTTCATTATCCTATTGTAAAAGCACTCAAAACTGAGACTGTTTTCATACTCAAAGATGTGAGCCAATAAAAATCACAAATTAATTCAATTAAAATGGGTTATAGTGTAAAATATCCTATGGATCAACATCTAGATAGACCTAATAGCATCTTGAGAGATCCTTAAATAGTCAGTTTGAAGAAAAAGTTGCTTTTTATTGTTTCATTCAACAAATTTATTTCCAAAATGTAGGTCGGGTGGGCTCCTATACATCAGAAACTGATTGAAATAACCATACAACTGCTCCTTTATGTCCAACTTTTATCTTCAAGAGAAGTTGCGCTGAAGTGACCACCAACATGACAAGGGATACAAGTTCCATAAGAGCCTTTTCAGTTCCATAAGAGCATTATTGACGAAAAACCAATTCAATGCATGCTTAAACAATTCAGGACATCGCATATTTGATTGCACACCAAGAAATCATCATCGCTACAGTTATATGGACAAAAAAGGAAACCAAGGGACCGCAGTCATATGGATAAAAAATGACTACAATTATTAATAAAAATCTATTTCATATGGACAAATCAAACTATTTGCTGCAGTCAGGGCTGGGCTAGGACTGGGCTGAGCTACAAAAATGGATAAAAATCTATTTCATATGGAATCAGGGTTGGGGTAAGACTGGGCTTTTAAAAAAAAAAAAAATTTAACTGTTTCGGGAGGCAGGACTGGGCTACAGCCCAGTCCTGCCCCCCCCCTAGATACGCCCCTGGTTAATAAAAAAAAACGAAAAAGCCATACCTGAAGGAAAACGATGATCGGCGACGAGTGGTGGCCGGCGACAGCAGTGCCGGCGGCGAGTGGTCGCACGGCGAGTGGTCGCACGGCGAGTGGTTGCACTGCGAGTGGTCCCTTCTCAGCAGAGGCGGTGATCGGCGAGTGGTGGTCGGCGACAGCAGAGGCGGCGAGTGGTGGTCGGCGACAGCAGTGGCGGCGGCGAGTGGTCGCACGGCGAGTGGTCGCACTGCGAGTGATCCCTTCTCAGCAGAGGCGGTGATCGGCGAGTGGTGGCCGGCGGCGAGTGGTGGCCGGCGGCGAGTGGTGGCCGGCGGCGAGCAGGGGCGGTGGACGAAAGGGGACGGAGTGGAGAGAGAAGGGGCGAGGGCTTTCCCTCGCCCCGAAGCACCTGTGTCTTTTTTAAAGACACAGGTTCTCGATCTTTCGAGAATACGGGCCCGGATCCGGGTCGAACTCGGGTCCGGGCCATCCGATGTTTAATGCGCGCCTCACTTTGAGGCGCGCTTTTTGCGCCTTGAGGCGCGCTTTTAACAACACTGGGCTGGAGGCATTTATTTCTGCATTGTGACGTTGAAGAGAGAATTCAGATGGTGTGGACTGGAGAAAAGTATGTGCACTATGACATTCAAGGGATAGTGCCGATGGTGAATCATAATCCTGACGTTGCAATTGATAATGAACTCATTATATCTTGAATTCAAGGGACAAATCGGTATACTCTGTAGCATGTGGACTAAAGAGGACCAGCACTTGAATGTCAGGGTCATGATTTGCAGTCCAACATAGAAAATGTGCTTTGCTTGGAGGGGTTATGTCAAAGTTTTGTAAATAATAACAACCACTTGGTTGGTTGAGCAGTTTTCTTTCTTAGTAACATCCTATAATGACAACTAACTATTTTTCTTGTTTATTGAATTAGTCCTAAGATCAAAATTCCCTCAATTTAATACCGCACACATATTTTGAACGTTGCAATAACTTCTTTTGTTTTGTCATACTATGCTAGATTTTTAATAATTTCATGTTTATATTCTTGTAACTACATACTGTTCAGAAGGATATACCTCATCCCATCCAAAAACCCTATCACAAGAATAAACCTCTTCTCCTTCTTGTCATTTAAACGTGATCAGCTACATTCGCATGACGTTAATAAATTTCCTTCAAAATGAGTGCATGAATTAGATAGCCAAACACATTCTAAAACAAACTCCCTGAACTTGTCTATTAAGAAATAAACCAGTTTAGCAAAGTAGAAGAGGACATTCACTTAATTATAATATGAATCATAACCAAGATTTCATAACAAAATAAAAGCACATGAAAACTATGTGCATATAAATACATTCTCATCTCTTCGTTGTTGGAAAAGAATATTTTCACATCCGAACACAAGCATGACACAATGTTGTCAATTGTTCTTCACTAAGCAGCATCTTTTTAAAAAATAGACGTTGCATCATGTCCACCATCCCAATTACTATCTTGTTCTTTTGATTTATCCTTTAATTGCTTTTACATCAAATTACTAAAATAAAAAGTAAACAATTAGGGATAGAGATTTTATGTTTTTTAGGGTTTTAGGGTTTATTTACCTTTTAATTGCTTTTACATCAGATTACTAAAATAAAAAGTAAACAATTAGGGATAGGGTTTTTAAGGTTTAGGGTTTAGGGTTTAGGGTTTATTCGATCAGTTTCAAAAATAAATCAACATCTTTATGAATATCAGTTTGAAAAATTTAAATAAAATCACCATGATGATCTACACATCTTGATCGTGAACTTAGAATCTTGTTTTATCTATTTTGGATTGATGAAGATATACCTGTTTTAACAGAGCCTTAGTTTCTGTCTCTGCTTATAGGATAATTTTGATCCATCTTTGATAAAAGATGTAAACACCTTTAAAAAATGATTTCAAATATTTTATAATTTTTTTGGGTAAATCTTAATACATAATAACAAACTGTGTAAAAAAAGGTTTTGTAAAAAAAAAATTATATAAATTTTAAGAAATACATTGATCTAATAAAAATCCTGTAGATTGTAGATTCTAGATCGAAACTTTGTCAGAACAGGGTTTCATAAAAGATTTTTCATTATTTTTGTATTTAAGATATATCTATTGGGTTGTGTTCTTGACAAGTATTGGTAACCCTGATAAAAACTTTGTCAGAATATTTCTCTTTGAAAGCTCACATGTATATGTTTCTTTGAAATATTATTTTGTCTGTATATATAGATCTTAAAAAATAATCGTTGTTGTTTGAAATGCTTTGAAATAATTGTCCTTTTGTGATGTGAGATGTCAGGTCATCTCAAAAACAAATTTTTATGAGAAAAAGGTGTGTACTATATATTGCTTTTTCAAAAATCGTCATTCCATAAATTAAATATTTGTTAAGTAATAAATATTTTATGTATTTAAATAATGATGGGTTTTTCAAGTTGTCATTTCTAAATTAAATATTTTAAGGTACAATATACGTTGGTGTATTTAAAAATGAGATTTAATTTGTAATGTGTTTTTTCTCAAATAAATGTTTTGTAGTACATTAAACATTGAAATATTTAGAAATGTAATTTATATTGTAATTTGTCATTACTCAAATAAATGATTTATAGTACATTAATTGCTTGAGTTTATTTTTATTACAAATCGTCACTTCTTTGTTTAAATGCATGAAAGTACAATAAATGCTTGTTTAGTACTTTATTTTTCAAATGGTCATTTCTTGAGTAAATGCTTTTAAAGTACCATTTAGTGCTTACTAAAAGAATGATGACTTCAAATATAAGTCGTCACTTTTTGAGTGAGTGTTTTTGAAATTATATTTAATGCTTAAAGAAATAAACGGTCATTTCTTAAATTAATTGTTTTGTTCAACAATAAATGTTTGTATATAAAAATAATATTTATTTTCTCAAATCGTCATTTCTCAAGTAAATGATTGTGTATTACGAGCCAATACATCTTTTCATAATTTGTCTTTTTTTACATAAATGTTTATGTATTATGAACCAAAATTTCTTACGTAAATGTTTGTGTATTATGAACCAATGCATTTTATCTTTTCTTACATGAATGCTTTTGAAATCATGAGCTTTTATATCTTGTCAAATTGTCTTTTTCATAAATGCTTGCATAAAGTACAATGATTTGTTTCAAAAAAAGTGTTTTTGAAATACATAACATTTTTTTTATGAAAGCTTATCTTTTTGTATCTTTTCTTACATGAATGCTTTTGAAATCATGAGTTTTTATATCTTGTCAAATTGTCTTTTTCATAAATGTTTGTAATTAATGCTTTTGAAATCATGAGCTTTTATATCTTGTCAAATTATATTTTTCATAAATGCTTGCATGAAGTACAATGATTTGTTTCAAAAAAGGTGTTTTTGAAATATATAATATTTTTTTTATGAAAGCTTGTCTTTTTGTATATGAATGACTTGTATGATTTTAAAACATATAGTCTAATATGAAATATGCATGCTTCTAAAGGTTCTGTTACATATGACTATAAAGAAGAAAAATCTTCATCTTGAAGTAGCCGATCATCTTGGATAGTCTTTAATGCATCTCTTTGGCTCATCAAGCTTTTTCTTTAGACTAATATGATTGCATCAAATTGTTGCACTTGATCAAGTTGTCTTCACTCTTCTTAAGTGAAATAGCCTTGCATCAAATACACGTTAGATTCATAGCACATCATATCAATCATAATATAATATATCCAGTTTCAAATATGAAAGCATATCATATTTATTATATCTCATGAAAGCATATCATATTTATCATGTATCATATATATACATCATGAAAGCATATCATATATAAGGGCTAGTATTGAGGAAGAGATGAGAGGAATAATGGAAAAGATGATGAAAAGAGAGATTTAACTATATGCCAATTACATCCTCAGAATGACTGGTTCAAATTGAGATACCTTTCTCAAATTGGGATACGACTGGCCAAATCCCCCCTTCATCTTCCAAGTTCGATACCCCCAAACAGTGTGGATAATAAGGGACTCAATGAATCTTTGTATCCCTTCTCATCACCCTTTTAAATTCGGCTTCCAAACAGTACCTTTTTTTTTTTTTAAAGTCCAGCTGGAGTTAGGCAGACCCCCACCAGTTACTATTCAGTTTGAACCTGCAACGTCCCAACGCAAGGAGATATCAACAACACTGAGCCCCATACCAGACCCACTTTTGTTTACATCAGATATCTGTCAAAATTGGATATTTGTCAGATTCAGTAACAAAAAATCAAAACCATATATGCATTCCAGGTTTTGGCTTTACCAAATGCAACTAAACAGACTCAAATGTCGGATATGGACAAAATCCAATTCATTGACATCCCTATAGTTAAGGGTAAATAGGTAATTTCAAAGGGTAAAAAAATGTAGAAAGTCAGGTCAACTAGAGATGGCAGTGAACCGAGCCAAAGGCGGGTGAAAAATTCTCCTCTCCTGCCCCGTTTCAAAATTTTGCCTTCCATTCCTTCTCTAGTTTTGATTTTAACCTCAGTCACGCGGCTCCGTTTCTCTTATCTTTTTGTCATTAGAGGGTGGAGATGAGAAAAAATGAGAGAGTTCACAAGAAAAGTTAGAAGATAAGAGATATTTTAGAAAGGGTTTTAGGTTAGCGTTAGAAATATATATACTTATATATATATGATTTTATAATATTTATAATTATATAATAATAATTTTCTTAACAAAGATCGAGAACAGAATGGGGTGAGGCGGGACGGGGCAAGAGTAAATCCATCCCCTCCTGGGTTTTGATTTTAACCTCCATCTTCCATCCGTTTCCTGTTTCATGTCCTTCATCCCGGGGCGAAGCGGGACCGGTGTTCTCCTCCGTTCCGCTGCCATCCCTAAGCCCAGCAATTTCTAAAATGTGATGCGTTTTCATATAGTTAAAACATTAAGCAGCTAAGCTTAAGTTAAACTTTTTTAGGAGCCTATACATAAATTAACTTCAAAATCAAAAGCAAAAAAGTTGCAAAAATGAAAAAGGAAGGTGCCTATATTCAATATCTATTATTAATGCGCTGCGTTACAAATTTAGTTTTTTCGGAAGGACTGCGCGCAAATTTTTTCTTTATTGGTGAGCATGAAACATAACCATTCGTCTATTTTCGCGGTTGCTTGCTTGCTTTCCATGGGAAGCATTTGGAGCGTTTTGCCCGTCAAAATAATGCAAAAAGTGGGGGCGCCTGAATGGAATGGAATGGTACAGTATCAGTTTACCACCCTAACCATCTTCAATCTTTTTCTGCTCCTTCACCGACTCTGCTTCTCATTTCCTCTTTTCCGATGGCTTCCTTTCTCAATTTCTCACAAAAACCATCTATTGGGGTGCCACCATTTTAAAGATATATGATGTTTTAGTTGGTTCGGTTTCTCATTTTGATCAGTATCTTGAAGTGGGTTGTTATTTTTTCAATTTGTTGTTCTTTTGATTTGAGTTTTGATGATTTTTGGTTTTTTTGAGTCTTTAAGCAATCGATGATCTTGTTTTCTGGTTCGTGGTAGTGTCGTTTCTCTGTAATGCGATTTACTTTTGTTGGGGTGTTGGTTTTTCAACTGGGTTATTGGAATTCAGATTGGATTCTACCATTTGGTTGTTGGTGTATCTGCTTTTTCTTTGTTTCTTTCGTTGGTTACCTTCATATTATTACTGTGTAGTTGGTTTTTTCTTCTGTAAGATGTATAATGATTGTGGTGTGTTTCCATTTTAGTTGAATGATTCTTCAAGTCTTGACGGTGGACATCACTGAGCACATTTAGTTAGAGTGCGGACATTTTATGATTGCGACTTGGTGGTGTGTGGAAGATGGGGAGTGTATACTCTGATGGTGAAGAGTTCTCTGTTATAGGGGATGCAGCTGATGTTGGTTTTTTAGATTTCGAAGTTGAGGGGTCTGTGGTTGATGTTGATATTGGCAATGAGGGGCCAGTTGTTGTTTCATGCCCGTTCCCGCCTGTTGAAGGGAAGCCCAGGTCAATTGTTGCTGGAGAAACGACTGTGGATGTAATCACAGTGACGAACACCACATATGAGCCAATTGATTTGTGGGGAGTCAAGATTTATACTTCAAACCCTGCTGAATCTTTCACTCTTGCTGTAACTGAGCCGCCTTCGGATACGTCGGACGAGGATGCTCTGCATTTCTTCTTTGAAACCATGTCATTAGAGGATAGAGTGCTTCAAGCAGGCCAAACTCTTAAAATTTGGTTGTCCTGCAAGCCGAAAGATATCGGCTTGCACATGTGCATCATACATTTTGATGCAGGAGATGATAGAATTGAGCGGGTGGTTTTCCTTCTATCAGATGATAAGGTCTCCCAGCTCTTGCTTCCAAATAGGCCTTATCAAAGACAACCTCGAAGAAGAGCGGCATTTAACATGGACAAATTTGTCGGGGGTGCTCCGCCGAGTAAAGGAACACAAGGATTCAGATACCGATTGCCTCAGTTTCCTGTATCGGAGGAAATCAAGAGACTTGTTGAAAGCAAGCAGGTCCCAGATATTCTGTGCCAGCAACTTTCATTGGAAAACTATGTTGAATTCTTCACTACCCTGCTCAACATTGAAGAACTGCATATAAAGGTAATTTCTAATATCGTAAAGTGTCTTTCCAATGGAAATATATTACTGTTTCTGCTCCTTTTTCCTAACGATGAAAAGGAATAATTCTGAAATATAGGATGCCATGAAAGAGCATGACATGCGTGGTGTGATGATGACGAGGATTGGCTTTCAATTCTTAACACTTGATGTCCCTGGATTGGCTGAGAAAAGACCTTCACTTGTTTGTGGAGATTTTGTGTTTGCTAAACTTCATGATGGAGATGATCTTTCCCAACCGTACCAGGTCTTTTTTCAGTATTTGAATGATTTGTTCTCTTGTTAATTTCTTTTTGTTAACAAGATATGTTGTTTATGTGATTGCCAGAGTACGTCCTTCCTCTTTAATTTTCTAATATGGTCTGTATTGTGAAGAAACAAATTGCTTTGTACTAGGGGTCTCATTTTAAAAAGTAACTTGGCAGGGTTACATTCACAGAGTTGAGGCTGAGAAAGTGTTTTTGAAGTTTGCAAAGGAGTTTCATCTGTCTCATCGCGATGATAACCTCTATGATGTGAGCTTTACATACAACAGAATGAACATGAGGCGGTTATATCAAGCCATTGGATCAGCAAAGCACCTGGGCAATGGTACACTTTTCCCATCTCCGACCTCCAGGAGAAGATTTACACGAGCAACACCTTTTACTCCTTTCACTGAAAATCTAAATGAAGAGCAATCGTCTGCCATTGATACGATACTTAGATGTAGAGGATCCCCTCCTTATATAATTCACGGGCCTCCTGGTACTGGCAAGACAATGACACTGGTGGAAGCAATTCGGCAAGTATATACTACTAGAAGAGGTGCACGAGTTCTTGTATGTGCATCTTCAAATTGTGCTGCAGATCATGTCCTGATGAAACTTGTACCACATGTCAAGGTGAATGACATGTTTAGGTTGAACGCATACAGTCGTCCCTTTGAAGATGTCCCACCTGATGTTATTCCTTATTGCTACTTTGGAGATTCAGTTTTCAGATGCCCACCACTTAGGGCGCTGACAAGATACAAAATTATTGTATCTACTTACATGAGTTCATCTTCTCTTTTTGCTGAAGGTGTGCGTAGGGGTCACTTCTCTCACATAATGTTGGATGAGGCTGGTCAGGCTTCAGAACCAGAGACATTGATTCCCATCTCTAGCCTTTCTGACAAAGAAACTGTCATTGTACTAGCTGGAGACCCCTTACAATTAGGTGCCGTTATTCATTCTAAAGAAGCAGATACATATGGTTTGGGAAAATCTTTTTTGGAGAGGCTATCAGAGTGTGAAATCTATAGTGGCAATGATCATAACTTTATGACAAAAATAGTAAGGAACTACCGCTGCCACCCATCAATACTGGAACTTCCCTCGATTCTTTTCTACAATGGAGAATTGATTGCTTGTAAGGAAGAGGAGGACAACCTATCCATATATGACTGGCCGGACCTTGCCAACAAAGCATTTCCAATTGTCTTTTATGGTATTCAAGGTTGTGATGAAAGGGAAGGAAACAACCCATCATGGTTTAATCGGATTGAGGCAAGCAAGGTTGTAAAGATTATTCAAAATTTGAAAGACCATACAGATGTGTTAGATGAAGACATTGGAGTCATAAGTCCTTATCGTCAGCAAGTGCTCAAGCTTAAAAAAGTGCTCGAATCAATGGAGCTGGTGGATATTAAGATTGGCAGTGTTGAGCAATTCCAGGGACAAGAGAAGCAGATCATCATAATATCTACTGTCAGATCAACTGTCAAGTATGATGAATTTGATCGGAAACACCACCTTGGATTCTTATCGAACCCAAAGCGGTTCAATGTTGCCATTACTCGTGCACGTTCTCTCCTTATTATTGTTGGAAACCCTCATGTCATTTGCAAGGTAGCCTTATGGTTTTGATACCTATTTTAAATAATTCCCGGTATTTTACATTGTCTTTGTTGTTGGTAAGCAGCTTGTGGATGATTATTGGAATTTTCTTTATCTCATTGTTAGTAGGTCAATGGTAACGTTAGCATTTCAAATTGATTAAATCAGTAAAATGAGAGACTTTCCGGTTACAGTCTGGATATGTGTTATTTAATCTAAACATAGGCACCTGGTTACTGGTGGTGGTGATATCTTCGCCTGACAGCCAAACAAAAAAAATCGCACCTGCAAATCCCGCAATGTGGATCTGAGGTTGTCTATATTAATTGTTAATGTAATCTCTTGAGGATTGTCGCTAGACATATTTTGTTTCTTGTCATTTGTACATGTGACTGGTAAGAACTAAACACCAAGCATGCACAGGAAAACTTTTAGGAAGTGGTAAAAATAAAGTGTGCTGAGGCACACAATGGCTGAGAGATGAAAATTCTGTGTTATTCTCTTATCTAGACTTGTAGTGCACTTGATGGATATCAATTATCAACACAACTAGCACACATCACACTGCAGAATCAAATTCTTTGGCACAGGCATTGCATCCTGTTGAAAGCACTGGCTAATGGGATCAAGTAGATTTTTCATACAAAAGTTAAAGATGCTAAAGAGAAGTAAAAAATCAGATGCAGAATCAACCTGCTAACTGAGTAAATTTGAAATTGGTGCCTGTATCTATTGCCAGGTGTCATCTTTCTGCACTTTGTACAGTGTACACATATTTTGTGTACCCATCTGTCGTCTAAATTCTTTTCATATGGAAAGAAAAAAACTGCCATATAAATGTTTTAAATGCATGCCATGTTTGAAACACAATTCACATACCTCTGGTTGTTACTTTACTCATTCACATTTCAAATTGATGAAACTCGCAATTTACTTGATAATATCATTCTTTTTGGATACATCCATTTGATGCCTCAATGGTTAAACTCGTATGATTTGATATGTTCACTGGTTCTAGTTTTTTTGACAATTTTAGTGCACCATTGTATTTTTTTTCTTAATTGAAACCAAAGAACAAAGAAAAAAAAAGGAAGTAATCTAATTTTCTTTTCTGGTAACTTGATTACTGGAGGTCCTTCAGGTGGACTATATGTCCTGTCAGATTCTGTTGTTCAAGTTGTTATTCTCTTCACTAACACAAGATTTCCATCATTTTCTTAATAATGTTCATGGAATACTTAACCAACTCTCGATCCTAAGTTCCCTTTTTGCCCATCAACCATGCTGGGCCTATTTTTTTCATTTCCTAGCCCCTTTATGTGTGGTACCGAAGTATTCTGTGTTCAGCTAGGCTTCCTAGTTCAGAATTAAGTTTCTTAGTACAGATTGACTTCTGTCTTGCTCTCTGGATACAAGCAGCAACCAAAGTAAATTTTGAAAACTGTTTGCTTATTATGCTCCAAATGTGTTGGTAACTTGGTATTATGAATATGAAAGTCTTCAAACCTACCCCAGTTCTTTATGCTTGATTGCATCTTGGAGGGTATCGTGATCACATTGATGATCACAAGGGCACTTTCCCATAGAGTTGGGGATTAAGGTTTAGGTCTCTTTAAGATACAGGGTAGTAGTTAGTGGAACAATTTCGTAGGTCATCCTGATTCACAGTAGTAAATGCCAGCCAGAACACCACTCTGTTTCTTTTTGTTTCAGCCATTGATTTTTGGCATTGTAGATGCCGTTCATCTAAAACATGAATGGCTCTCAAAAAAATTGTGGGACCCATCTAAAACATGAATGGCTCTCAAAAAAATTGTGGGACCCATCCAAGTAAGAAACTATCTATCTACTGTGTTTTGGCTGCTGTTCATCATATGGATGAATGGCATCCAAGGCAGCTCTGACGTCTTACTGTCAGAGCTGCATCTAACCTGATGGACTCTCTTTTCCTTTCTACCAAGATCCCTCATAATCAGTACTGTATCATTTATTGCGTGCACTAAGTATCATTTTGTACATATCGTTTGGCTGCAATCAGCATGAAATCTTGGAATTGGTGTCTAGACTCCCCAGAACGTGATACAAAAATATGATCTTGTGAGGTTTGAAAATCTGGTACATTGTTTTTTCAACCCTTGTAAAATCTGATATATGCATCAGAGAAACATGATCCAAAGGTCAATTTCTACTAAACTTAATATGTAGATCAAATCTGAAGAGTCAGATGTGCAAAAAAACTGAAAAAGGTAAAAATATTACATTTTTTAATAGGGGTTTCCTTACCAGTCAAGGTAGCAAACATTACCCTTATTATTGTTGTTGGCATTTTGTTCATTTGCTAGGAATCAATACTTGAATTACCTTGTTACCCCATGGGAGCAATTTTATTTAAGGCTTCAAAAATCAATGTCCCAAGATTTCTGGTCAATTTAAGGCTCAAAAATCATTATGTTTATCCAAAAACATGATCCAATTGCCAGTTCCTAGCAAATAACCCAAGTATGCAGGTAGGATTTATGAAGAAAGATGTTGGAAATCATCAGTTCATATGAAGTTCACAATGTTTATGATTCAAACAGTTCCCGGCTCAAAAAATCATATTTTAACATAGTAAAAACAAGATTCAAGATTTGATCCTTGGCAAAAATCATGCTAAACAAATCTATGTGGTCAGATAAAGTCAATACAGCTTAAACCTTGGAAATCATATGTTCAAGCTATATCAACTAAATCCAACCACGAAGATTTCTTCAATGTGGCTTCTTTGCCAAGTATTAAGTCTTGAATAATCTTTTTTCTTTGCAAAATTCTGTTTTTTGGAGCCCTAAAATTTTAGTAAATTATGAGCCATTGCTTTTTAAACCCTTAAAACACCTGCTTGTCATATTCAGAAGATTCAAAACTCATTTTCTATTAAATAAACCTTGTAGATCACATTTATAAGGTTCAATTTACAAAAAGAATTTGTAAAAAGAAGGTAATTTTTAGTTGCTTGTACTAAAGGTTAATCTTATATATATATATATATATATATATATATATATGAGTCACTAGAATATGAGAACTAGAAATATGGGCATTTGCAACACTTTTTTTGCAAATTCAACCATGTGAATGTGCTTGGCATGGTGAATTTGCTAGAAATCAACCATTGGATCGTGTATTTTCGATGAAAAAATACGATTTTTGAATGCTTGAATATTTATGAAGATTATGAGCCATTGATTTTAAAGCCTTAAAAAATCTCGTTTATGCATCAAAATCAAATGATTCAAGTGCAGGTTCTTATAAAACAAAGCATGTAGATCACATCCGTACAGTTAGATTCAAGAGAAAAAAAAACCATGAAAATCGTGGTTCACACATTAGTTCTCATATTCTAGTCGTGTATATATATATATATATATATATATATATATATATATATATATATATATATATATATATATATATATATATATATATATATATATATATATATTGCTACTAGAATATGAGAACCAGAGTGTGAATTGAGATTTTTCCTATGCTTTTTTTTCAAATTCGACTTTGCAGATGCGTTCAACATGGCCCATTTGCTAAAAAAACACAATTTTTGGATACTTGGATATTTATGAAAAATCTGACCAATTGGTTTTTCAAGTCTTAAAAAGTTTAGCTTATGCATCACAATTGGATGATTTGGGAGTTGATCCCTTTAAGTCTAAGCATGTAGATCACATTTATACAGTCAGATTTAAGAATAAAAAAAACCCCTTAAAAGTCTCAGTTAACACTCTAGTTCTTGTATATATATATATATATATATATATATATATATATATATATATATATATATATATATATATATATATATATATATATATAATGTGAGAACTAGAGTGTGAACCAGGCATTTCCAATGCCTTTTTTGTAAATTTGACCCTGCAGATGTTTTCAGCACGGTTCATTTGCTAGGAATCAACTATTGGATCACACTTTTTCAACAAAAAATGATTTTTTAATGCTTGAATATTTAAGAAAATTCTAAGTTGTCAATTTTCAAGCCTTAAAAAATCATGCTTATGTATTGCAAACAGATGATTCAAGAGTTGGACTCTTTAAAACCAAGCATGTAAATTGCATTCGTATAATCAAATTTAACAAAAAACCAAAATTAAAACTATGAAAATCTCATCTCGCACTCTAGTTTTCATATTTCTAGTTCCCATATTTAAGTGGTATATATATATATATTTATTTATACATATATTTATAAGGGGATGGGCGTATCCTTTTTTTTTTCATTATGTCACGTTAGGACTAAAAATCATACCTTTGAGTATTTTTTTTGCTCGATTTGAACTCTTAGATGCATTTATCATTGCTTATTTACTTTTAAAGTACCAGGCAGCCAGCCATTTTTCCTTCTACTTTCAACTATCATTGCTTATTTACTTTGAATCTATTTCCAGATCGCACACATTGCTAACAGTGCCTGTAGTCCTTCCTATGATATCCATTAGTGTGTCCCATAACTTTTTTCAGGTTCATGTGTGTTGTTTATCTTGCTGTCTAACATTGTTGGAAATCCCTATCCTCACACCTTTGTTGGTGATTTTGTACCCAAACATGCTGAGACGTCATTTTTCCTTTTCTTGGATTGCAGGATTTTCACTGGGACCAGCTGCTTAGGCATTGTACAGAACATGACTCTTATCAGGGATGCCCACTGCCTCAGCCAGACATAGAAGACTATGAAGAAGAATATCAGGATCAGGCTGAATTCACTGCAGGTGAAGGGCCCAGTGATTCCCATGCCAATGAATCTGGCTGGGGTGAGCACGCTGTGCGCGAAGATCTCCCAGAGCCTATAACCAATGAAGCTGAGTGGTCTGATGGCTGGCGCTGATCCTGCTTACAGGAAGGTTGAGACAAGTATTTTCTCATTTTTGTTTATATGTTTAGCATCTTTGTGCAGAAGTGGAAAAACTAGAGCATAGGTTCTTGTTTGAAATACTTCTGGACAGTACCATTAACACAGATCTCTAGAAGAGGGACCGGCAAGCCCTCGATCTGTGTCTAGTCTTAATTTTTCACATCATTATGTTGTTGGATGAAATTGGACCTGCATTGATCTGTGCAATGGCAAAGGTCATCATCCCAGTAGCGACCTCTGTGCCATGGGTTCTGATAGTGTTTGGGCCCCTTTCTTGATTTTTATGATTGTCAAACACAATTTTTTCACATTTTTTGACCATTTCTCGTGGTTGTTCTTTCTTCATTTCTTGAAACAATTGCTGATATTTTGCCGAAGGTGTTAGAAATACAGAAAATTTTCGATTTCTCACGAGATTTTAGCTGTTTAAATTATTTTGTCATTAGGCTTAGCATTGGCTTCTGACTGACTGAACCCAACCGGAGCTCCGCGTGGTTGGTAGGAGCTGTCAGTGCACGCCTCCTTGTGGTGGGAGGTTGCGGGTTCAAACCCCAGTGGTATGTTGAATAATAACTGGTGGGGGGTCTGCCTAACCCCACCTTACCTTTCAAAAAAAAAAAGTGTGCCCATTTATTGCCATTCAAACTTTTAGAATCTCCTTGTTTCTCTTTCTGAATCTTGGATCCCAGAGATTATGTAAAATGATGTGTTTTCTTGGATTTTCTTGCTCAAACAGTATGAAGGAAGTCCCTTCTCGACTTGGGCCTGCCTTGAACCTTGCATAGACTTGGGCAACCTGGTTTGAGTTTGACCAAACACCCTTATATCTAGCATACACGATAATGCTTGGACATAGTGGTAGACCTACTCATCCAAGCCGTATCTGACCTAGTCCAGTCAACCATGTTTTCTTGCCATTGTAATGATAGCCTGTAGGGCTGTCAATGGGCCAGGGTATCCAACCCTTTAGGGTTACCTAGTAGGGTTGCAAACGGGTCGGAACAGCTAAATTCATGGGGACTTGGATCGGGAACAGCTGGAAATTGTGAAACCGCTGTCCTGGATCTGACCTATTTGCATGGTCATTACCTACCAAAATAAGATGTAGCTGTAGGGTTGTCAATGGGTCGGTTTTGATCCAGAACCAACCTATACCAAACCCTATAGGGTCAGGGTTTGGTGATAAATAAGAAAAATCTATTACAATCCGGATTGGACCCAAAGGGCTCAATTAATATATAGAGCTAGGTATGGTTTGTGAAATTTCATACCAAACCCGAGGCCAACCCGAGTTGTGACTAATATCTGCAAATTTTTGATGTAAAAAGGATAAAAAACATTATTTTACCGGGTATGGTCTGTGTCTGGTATAAGGATTTGGGTATGGTTTCTCTTATGGTGGGTCCGCTTGGACCTGGGTCTGGACCTAGTATCAGTATCTCAAATCAGGTATGGGTCTGGTTCCACCTGGGTCGGAACCAAACCCGACCTGTGGACACCCTTTGTAGCTGGTTCAAGTTGGGCTTTGGGTTATATGGAGTGGACAAAATGGAAGCTCAAACCTGACCCATATAGTTTAAAGAGTCTCTTTCTCTCTCTCTCTATATATATATATACACACGTGTATGTATATATAGAGGGAACTGAACATATTAGGCCTCATTTTTCATTCTGCCCTGTTCTGCCTCATGGTTTTGAAGTGTTTTTATGATAGATCTAAACCGTTAGATGTGCTTAAAATGATTGATTTAGTGAGAATCAATTCTTTGATCATGTTTTTTTTATGAAAAAACATGTTTTTATGAGCTAAAAAAACTAGTACCTTCATAGCTATTGATTTTGGATTACTGGAAAAACTGTATATGGGTCACATTCCGTGATCCAAAAGCCGGTTCCCACTAAACAAAACCTATAGATCACATCTATGATGTTAGATGTGAGAAAATGTACCAAAAAATGTGATTTTGAGAGGGCGAGAAAGTGGGCAGCACCAATGCCTTAATATATATATATAGTAGAGTGTAGGTGCTTAATGGGCTTTTTAAGTTTTTTTCGTTTTGTTTTTAAATTCTGACGATTCCAACACATGGTGGGTTTTTATAAGGTGCGAAAAATCAACGGTTCAAAATCTTTATAAAATTTTGAGGCTCCAAATATCATTTTTTTTATTGAAAACACATGATCGAGGAGTGAATTCTTAAATCGACCATGCCCAATACATTTATGGGGTTGGAACTATGAAAAAAACACCAGAAGAGTAGAAAAACCCATTAATCACCTAGGTTTTGCTATATATATATATATATAAACTAGCAAAATATGTAAATTGGTATGCACTGAGATTTTCATAGATTTATTTTATCTTTTTCTAAAATTTCACTGTAGCGATCTAGATGTTTGGTTTTATAGAAATATACTTTTGGATCATCCGATTACAATGTATAAGAAAAATCTTTTAAGGCTTGAAAGTCAAAGTTTCAGAATTTTCGTAAATATTCAAGGATAAAAAATCAATTTTTTGATCAGATTATGATGTTCCAACAGTCGATTTCAAGCAAATAGATTACAGCCAAAGGGTTAGATTTGCAAAAAAACTTATGAAAATCTTGGTTCATACTAGTTTACATGTTTTGCTGGTTTACATGCTCCAGTTTCCCATATAGTGTGTTAGTTCCAGTATCCATGAAGTCTACTTTTGTAAAACTTCTGGTCCAATGAACAGTTGTCATGTGCACAATGTCCACACATGCACTATGCAGCTGTCATTTTTTGGATCTGGATAAGGAAAACCAGAACCAGACCCAACCCCTTTAGGTGATTGGATCTGAAAGAGCTTAGCAAATCCATAGAAACGTTAATCAATTGGCTAGATCTTGGAGCCAGACCTGACCTCCTTGACATCCTACATACAACTAATATGGGAACATACCATCCGATCATGGAGATGCCATTAACAGCTGGTCCCCAAACCACCAAGACCCAGACCACACAGTCTCCACTCTCACTTAGTAGCATGCCCGAGGTTGCTAACCCGGACTTGGTTCAATCGAGCCCAATTAAGCGTTCTCGGTCTGCAAGAATGATCATACCACTACGCGATTGAACTTCGCTGCAACGTACTTGGGCGAACCAAATCTTAGCCTAGTCAATTCCGTGACTTGGTTGACTCAATCAGGATAGATTGGTGCAAGTCTTGGTTGAGTTGGACAAGTTGAGCCAAGGGTAGGTCCAATTGACATGGACCTAGTCAAGCATGTTGTGCAATCCAGAAGTTAGAGGATTGGTTTTGTTATTTCTTGAAAAAAAATGGTAAGTTGATACATGTCAAGAATGAACATATCCAGATTTTATCTTGGGTCCTGGTTCAGTATGGAGGCTTGATGAGCATGGAAGCATTAAAGTTGCAAATGGAGAAGCAGAAATTCAGAACAAGAGCAATCAGAACTCCGGGAAGGATCTGGTGGCTGCCGTTATGCGATGCGGATGGTTCTGGTGAAACTTTGCTGGATTCAGGTGCCATTAGATGAGCTGGAGCTTCCTTCTCATTAGCAGATCCTGGGAAGAAAGAAACTTCAGATTTGGGTCAGATATCAGATTGAATCCAGATCCATTTAGTCGGATTTTGCAAAGAAAAGAGTATCTCAATAATCGGGTCCGGCTTGGGGTTGGGGTCTTACATCCAAATATGAATCTGAGTCCAACGGATATCGATTGTATCCCATTAGCTGTTTTATGTTAGTCACATCCAAATTCAGTGCTACTTTATTTCATCTGAATCTGAATCTGAATCCAAATCCAATTAGCAGGGGTCTTATGGATATCCATTGGACTTCGATTTGGATTCAGTTTTGGATCTAACTAATTGGATTTGGAACTATGTATGGTTCCAATTAAGTTCCCGGCTAACCAGATTTGGATTTGGAACAAATAATAATAATAATAATAATAGAACTATGTATGGTGATGAATATGAAATAATTGGATCTTGGGTTGGTGGATCTAGACTTGGATATTGAGAGTATATGATCTTAACCAGAAACCCAGTTAGCATCAAGGCCAGCTTTGTCATATATGCGAAAGCTTAAACAGGCAAAATAACTGTAGCCAAATTTTCGTGAGGAATTGAAATTCTTTGTTTTTCATGTGTTTTGTGACTGCAAAATATCGAGAAAAATAAATAAACTAAAACATAAGAAAAATTGTAAAAAAAAAGTTTAACATATGTAAAAATGTAAAGACCATTTTTCTCAAGAAATAGATGATAACAACATAAATAACATGATAAAATCACGATATTTTTAAAAACAAACAAAGATACGATTATATTTTCTAAATATTGAGATATTTTGAACGCTTTTGATTGCTGACAAAATATCGATATAATTTTTGCATTATTTTCTAAACTATAACGATATTTGGTCAAACTGATCATAACCATGAGTCCATGACTATAAGATGAATCCAAGAAAAATACCAGATGGTGAGTGGAATGGAGGCAACGACCCAGATCCTGCGATCGTGAGAAAATGCCAGATTTGTAGTCAGGAAAATAAGACAAAAAAGTTTAAAAAAAAAGACGGTTATTTCTCACACTGTCCATTTAGCCGTCGGGTGTGAGTACCGGACCTGGGTGGGTCCAGAACTGGGTCCAACTTTAAGGTTGCGAATGCTGGGTTCTTATATGGGTTTTGACCAGACCAAGTTTAGGACCAGGTACAACTGAATTGTCCAGATCCAGATCCGACTGAACATAAGGGCATGGTGAAATCTTAACTTTTCACATTTTTACATCCCAAAGGGGTTTGGCAGGCGGTCTAGGTTCAAATCCTATGGGCATCACCAAGCTCACGGAGTTTTACGCTGTCAGGTGATCATAAGTACGGCAGGTGCGGCTAGGTCTCTGATCCTGGGTTTCTCTGTGTAAATATAAAAAATATCAGGCCGGATCTGAATCTGATATACAACTCTTAAAGCAGATTCAGATCCTACGAGTCACGCACAATAACCAGATCCTATCGGATATGATATGGGCCAGAATCGATACTAGAACCTTTAACAGCATTAGGTATGGGCATCCAGCCTGACATCGCCAGGTTTGGGCAGGACACAAGCCTGACCGAGTTTCGATCGGGCCGAGCTTGACCGTCATGAGCCCTTTGAGCAGGCCCAGTCCGTTGCCCAATGGGTTTTCTGGTGCCTGACCGACTTAAGATAAGCCGGGTTTGGGCTTTCTCTGCAGTTCGAAACCCAATAGAACATGTGCCGGACCCGGCCTGAACAATAAGCTGGGCTCGCCTCAGATCTGGGTAAAAAAAAAGGTGGGCTGGGCAGACCCGAAAACCGGATAAGGTGCAGCCTGAACCTAACCTGAGTCGGATCAGGAAGTCGGGCAGGTCAGGCTTGGGCCCTTAATCGAACTCTAATAAGCATCGCGTCGGGCCGGGCAGTCCAATGTTCACTATCTCCAAGAAACTATCTGGTACCGGACACCCAGACTAAAAAAACGAGTCTTCGTCGAATCGTACCGATTCGTGTAATCCGATTCGAAATTAAAGGCCAAGAAAGAGAGAGAGAGGGAGAGAGACTGACGGAAGAAGCAGAGTCGGGAGAGGAACGGCGATACGCCGTCTCCGGCTCCGGGAGACGGACGGCAGAGGGAGGGGAGGGATAGAAGGCGCGTCGCGTTGATGGGGAAGCCGAGCAGCGAGCGGTCGACGACAAGGTGGCAGAAGCAGGCAGCGTCCGATCGGAGGGCGTCGTTCGCCGGACCGCAGCAGCCGGAGGGCGGGGAGGATGTGAGGTTATTCGGCGCAGCCGATACGTAAGCCAGGCACGGCGCCAGCGACAACAGTGTCTCGGCGCAGACGCTCGGCGGCGCGCCCGCAGCCGAGACCGTGCGTTGGTCAAGAATCGCCGTCAAAATTAACGCCGTTAGCGCGGCGGTGACTGTCTCTCGGAGGGTTAGCATCGTCGACGCTGCACTGGGTGGCGAGGGAATTCCGTCAGAGAGAGAGAGAGAGAGAGAGAGAGAGAGAGAGAGAAATAATACTGTTATAAGGTTAGTCTCGGTTTTTATAAGGCTCAGGGAGTCTCGGGAGACCGATTCGAGAGGTTGGGTTTCAAGAAATGGCTCGCTGAGACGCATGTCAGTCTCATAGATACAACTTAATCTGATATAATTTGTTCTAGCATTGTTGGATCTGGATTTAGACGCGGACCAGGGCACGATCCAACTAGACAAATCCAAAGTTTCAAACATAGGTCAACATAAAACACTGATCCAGATCCAAATTTGGTCATATGAGTCTGGATCAGTCCTGAACACGTTTTTTCTTATTTTTAAGATCCGTATTTGCAAAAAAAAATTGGATTCGGGTAGGAGGTTCGACAGAATCTGATCTGTTTGCACCCCTTGCCAATAATCTTGTCGCCCTCTATTGTAGTTGGGTCGCAAGTAACAACCACCATAGTTACAAATATCGCGAGATTTATGAAAATTTTGCTATAATATCGTGAGAAATTGCTTGAAAGATTAAAACGGCAATTTCTCGTGAGATTTATGAAAAAACATAAATACCGTGATTTAAACATGATATTTACATTTTAAATGGCTATTTATCATGAAAAACCATTTGTTTTTATTTTTAAATACATTTTATTAATATTTTCTTATAAAAATTATTTTTATATTTTTAATTTATTTTTTATTGCAGAAATTTTGCCAAAAAATGCGAGATTTATGAAAAAATTTCAAATTCTAGCGAGTTTTTTAAAAAGATTGCCGTTTTTACCATTTGTCACTATGACAACCACTAGGCCTGGACTCAGGTTTGAGCCATATAATCCAGGTTCCACTTCAAGTCCAATGTCAAATGTGCCAATTTTATATCTGGATTGAAGTCTTAAATTCGGGTCCAGACAGGATTTGATTGGCAATGATCTAGGACCTGATCAAGCATGCTGACCAACAATTTAAGGGTGTACTTGATTCCATCCCCTAAGGATGTTCAGAGCTTAATTTGAAAATAATATGTCAGAATTAATGTCATCTATAATTTGAAAATATCATGAATTTGTAGTTAAAATTTCAATATTTTTAAAAATAAGAAATATTTTTTAACATGTTAAAATTGTGCTAAAAATGTTTTTTTTTTCAGATTTTTATCTGTTCAAGCATTCTGCCCAGCAATTTAAGGGTGTCCCCGATCCCATCCCCTCAGGATGAGCTTAATGCATAGTCAGAAATGTCGTCGATAATTTAAAAAAATCGGGAATTTGAAGTTAAAATTTCGATATTAAAAGAAATCAGCTAATATTGTTTTTAACATGTTAAAATTGTGCTAAAAACAGTTATTTCATATTTTTATATTATTCATATTTGTTTGGATAATCCAAGAAAACTGCCTCACTTTTTGCAAGCTCATTGGTGTAAAAAACCCGTCCCCTTCACCTACCAATAGGGCTGCAAATGGATCAGAGATGGTGAGGTATCTAATTCAAATCCGACATGTTAGTTCTGGATTTGGATCCTTTAAGTAAGATACAAATGTGCGCTCATATCCGACTTGAATCTGTTCAATCAGACTACTCTTGGATTTGGGTGGGATCTGTGTCGGTATTTTAAGTTGAATATGAACTTGTTCCAAATAAAAATCCAATTCAGTTGCATCTTTTTACATGTAAATAACTTTTTTTCTTCTATTTTCCTTGGATCCAGTATTACCACATGCATTTAACCTCACCTCATCTGATGTTCAGATTCCAATCTGGATTAGGATCTATTGTTTACAATTTAAATCCAGATTTATATCTAGCAAGAACTGGCCAAAATTCGACACTTTTATACTTTTGCCTACCAGGCCAAAATCCATATTCAATCTAAAAGCTTTGGAATCCTTCATGCAGTACAGACATGCCAACCTCCCATGTGTGCTCCAACCAGATAACATACTATATGCAGGAAAGTCACAGATTGTCCATAGAACAATGACCTTCATGTTGAAATTTTGTTTTTTGTGGGCATCATACGTGGTAACACCGTCATCCCACAGTACTTTTAATTCATCAATCAATGACCTTAAATATACATCAAGATTTTGGCCAGGTGAGGTCGGACCAGGGATCAACAGAGACAAGAAAATATTTGGACGTTTCATACACAAGCTTGGTGGAAGGTTGTATGGAGTTACAAATACTGACCAACATGAGTATGGAGTTGATCTACCCCCAAATGGATTAAATCCATCTGTACATAGACCGAATATAACATTTCGCACTTCCATTGCGAAGTTCTGATGAGTACGATCAAAGTGCTTCCAAGCTTCAGCGTCAACAGGATGCGTGATCTTGTTTTCATCGTGTCGAACTTTATTTGCATGCCATCTCACGTGTTTAGCTATCCTTGAAGACATATACAATTGCTGCAATCTAGGAGTGATAGGAAAGTAGCGGAGCGACTTGCATGAAACTTCCTTTGATCTCGTGTTATCATTGCCTCTTGTCTTTGGCTTGAACCGAGGATGCCCACATGACGGGCATAATATGTTGTTTTCCTGCTTCTTGAAATACAACATGCAGTGATTTGGACAAGCATCAATCTTTTTGTAACCCATACCTAGAGCGTTGACCATAACTTTCGTATGATAAAAATTTTGTGGCAATTTCTCATCTTTGGGCAACATACTCTTCACAATCATGCATAAACGGTCAAAACATGATTGACTCAAATTATACTTGGACTTCAAATTCATTAGTTGAAGAACTGCAGACAAGATAGTGTGACTCTCGCAACCATTTCAAAGTGACTCATCAACATCTCTAAGTAAATCGTAAAATCTACTAGCTGCATCGTTTGGTGATTCTTCATCTACGACAGTTCTTACATCACTAGAACTCATAGCAGAACCCAGTTCTGTTCCTGCGACATCAAATATCAAACATGTATATAGATTATCGTGCACCACATTCACCCGTGCATCAAAATCGTTTCTAAATTCTTCTTCATGAAACATCCAGTTCTCATAATCACTCACAAAACCCTTCCTGTATAGGTGATGTCTAACGCTATAAGGTTCTACAAATCGACTATTCTTACAAATCTTGCAGGAACACCTAATCTGACTTGTGGGATCCACTGTACTGACACTTGCCATTGCAAATTCAATAAAACTTTCAACACTATCCATATATTCATGCGATAACTCATTATCCACTATCCTACGGTACATCCATTCACGGTTTGCAGTCATTTTCTTATGATGTTACGAATAATAGCCTAACAAATTAAAAGAAAACAATCGGAATACTACGATGAAGAAAATATCAAATTTATCACGCAATATATGATGTCATACAATAACACAAATTTTGATGCATGCATTGATAACTTAATATTTTCATGTGCAAACTATTAATGACACGATACAATCATTTGAAACATGCTTTCATTATACAATTTCACATGGAAGTCATAATCAAATTGAAAGTAACTACATGCAAGCATGAATACAATTACATCAAACATTGCAATACATCATAATCATTCATATCAAACAAATGGCAAACATCTACCTACAACAAACACACTTTAATATCTCACTAACTACTACCATGCCTAGCATGAACTCCGTACTCCAAAAATAAGAACACTTCCATATTCATACATTAAAATCATGCTCAACATGATCTCCAAACTCCAACAAAGCAACCCTAAATATCAACAACTAAGTGAGTGTGTGAACAATAAAGTGTTACATCTAATAAATTAAATAACATGTGATACACTTGCATCACTTACTCACCACGAGTATTTACCCGATTTGCATTGTTTTTGTCACTTACTTACTACAGGTGGCTGAGCACGAGCTGGTTCCGTTGAAAAATTTGCACAAAAAATGCTGTTTTAAAATAAAGTCACCACATAAAAAAAAGAGGTTGTTCCGGCAAGGGGTCGACTCCCCTGCTGTTCCGGCAGGGGGTCGACCCCCTTACGTTACATAGGGTGTTAACCCCCTTACGGAACATAGGAGGTTAACTGACCCCCAGCCTTTCCGCCAGTGAGTCGACCCCCTACCGGAACAGCAGGGGGTCGCCCCCCTGCTTGAGCAGGTAGAGGGTCGACCCCATGCCTGTTCCGGCAGGGGGTTAAACCCCTGCCAGAAAGGCCGGGGGTTAACCCCCTACCGGAAAACGCAGCGGGTTAACCCCTTGTGTTTTAAGGCCGGGGGTTAACCCCCTGTAAAACGCGGTGGGGGGGGGGGGGGGGTCGTTTACCTGTCTCCGGGCGTCGGGGCCTGCAAATGGTGGGACCGGCGAACGACGGGAGTGGGACCGGTGAACGGCGGGAGTGGGCGAACGGCGGTAGCGGGCGAACGACCGGAATTGGCGATTGACGAACAACGAACAACGAACAACGGGAGCGGGATCAGCAAAACAAGAAAAGGAAAAGCTGTCTGGGATTAGGGTTATTCGAAAATTAGCGACGAATTAAGTCCGTCGCTAAGCAAACGCAAATCAAATTTACAAAACCAGCGACGGACTATAGCCCGTCGCCAAGTCCGTCGCTAATTAGCGACGGAACAACTTTTGTCGCAAACGTTGTCGCCAAATGTTGCGGCCGTACCGACAAAACAATATGTCGTAAAATCCGTCGCTAATTAGCGACGGATTATATTCCGTAGCTATTTTCGTAAGCTTCATTCATTATAGCGACAAATGTTTTTCGCTCGTTAATCCGTCGCTAACTAGCGAGGGAAATATTCCGTCGCTAAAGTCCGTCGCTAACAACGTATTTTCTTGTAGTGTCAATATTAAAAGAAATCAGCTAATATTGTTTTTAGCATGTTAAAATTGTGCTAAAAACAGTTATTTCATATTTTTATATTATTCATATTTTTTTTGGATAATCCAAGAAAACTGCCTCACTTTTTGCAAGCTCATTGGTGTAAAAAAACCCGTCCCCTTCACCTACCAACAGGGCTGCAAATGGATCAGATATGCTGAGGTATCTAATTCAAATCCGACATGTTATTTGTGGATTTAGATCCTTTAAGTAAGATACAAATGTGCGCTCAGATCCGACTTGAATCTGTTCAATCAGATTACTCTTGGATTTGGGTGGGATCTGTGTTGGTATTTTAAGTTGAATCTGAACTTGTTCCAAATAAAAATCCAATTCAGTTGCATCTTTTTACATGTAAATAGTTTTTTTTCTTCTATTTTCCCTGGATCCAGTATTACCACATGCATTTAACCTCACCTCATCTGATGTTCAGATTCCAATCTGGATTAGGATCTATTGTTTACAATTTATATCCAGATTCAGATCTGGCAAGAGCTGGCCAAAAAATTCGACACTTTTACACTTCTGCCTTCCAGGGAATACACCCAGCTTTGGCCTTGCAGCAAGGGATGCATAGGGCTCTCAACCATTCGGGTATCCTACGCATCAGGGTATACCTAAACCCGCCCAGATAACAAATTGCCAGGTTCGAGTTTGAGTTCGGGTTTTGCCGGGTCATGAAAATAGAATCCCATTCTGAGCCTGCATAATTTCAGAAATTTATTCTACTTTGAAAAAAAATAAAAAATTTATTTTTACTGACAATACATATAAAATACTCGGGTCAGGTTAGATGCCCGGCAAAAATCATAGCCCAAACCCAGCCCACATATTGCTTGGGTTGGGTTTGGGTCGACCTGCATATTATTCGGGTCTGCAGCTTTTCATGTTTATACTCAGGAATTTGAGTGCAGGTCAGGTCGGGTACCCAGTACAAACAGGATCCATTGATAGCGATACTCGTGATGTCCCTTCAGCTTGGCTTACCAACTGCTATTTATATATTTACTGTAAAATTTTATATTATTTTGTATATTTTTATACAAAATAATATTTTTCCAAAAAACATATTTTTATATATGAATTATTAAACTCTCGTAGGGAAAGAATTTTTTTTATATATGAAATATTAAAATTTTACATTTATACACAGAAAAGAACCCGCACACTCATGCATACACATTAGAACCACACAACGGCATACCACAAGGAATTGATAATAGCAATTGGCTTCTTCTAAAGCGTGCTACCCAGAACTAACAAAGCAAGCATGGACGAGGAAGAGAAGCCATAAATCCTCTGAGCTGAGCTTACTGTTGGCGATGGAAGCACGGTTCCGGCGACAGCAGGTGGCGACGACAGTGGTGGTGGAACCACTACCAGAGGAGTTGGTGGCGCCGGTGATGGCGGTGCACTCACTTCTGTAGTTGTCACCGGCGCCATAGCTGTGAAAAATGGCAAAAGGGAACAAAGAAGATCATCTAATACGTTAAATAGGATTCCAAATTCTAAGCCTGCTCTTGATCAGGTTTAACTACCAAATCTTGCCTCTAGGGGAATTACTTTTAGATTAAGCTAATGATGTCATGGAGTAGGTGGTAGCTGCCTACCACTTTCCTAGCGGACTCCAGCCTACTGGAATTTGGAAGGTTTTTTGTTTTTATTTTTTTAAAAGTCTGATCATACAGATGTGTATCTACATGCTTGGTTTTATAGGAATCAACTCTTAGATCGTCCAATTCCGACACAGGTAGGTTTTTATAAGATTTAAAAATCAACGGTCTATAATTTTCAAAAATATTCAATGCTTAAAAAATGATTTTTTATCATAAAAATATAATTGAAGTGTCATTTTCTATCCAATCGATCATGCCAAACGCATCTGTAGGGTCAGATTTGCGAAAAACAACCCAAAAATACCTAATCATTAGTGGTAGATTGGCGGTAGGCTTAAAACGTAATAGGCAGCTTTATGCTAAACAAATTATAGTCACAAAAGTTTAAAACAGGAAATTGAAAGCCAACCTTTTTTCTCGTGAGAAATTTAAAATGTGTATTTTGGTCACAAATTTTATCGGCAACAAAATTAATTTAAAATATAAAATACCTTCTCCAACGGAAATAATGAAAATAGGTTTGGTGAAAATATCCTTTTTTGTATTGATGATATTTTTCGCAGTCGACTTCATCTTTTCTCCAACGATCAATATATCATATAGATTGTATTTACCTGATGGAGGAAGCGATGGAATTGTGGGTCCGGGTACGCCAGACGCTGTCAAGGAGAAAATAATTAGAAAAGAAAATGGAAAAAGGAGTATTCTAAGGTACAAGTATGGACTTAAACGGGTCATACTCAAGTCGGATCTAAGCATTACCGAGTCCAACTTCATCGGGTCTGACCTAATCGTATATGAATTCAGAGTCGGATAAAACCAAATCCGGATCCGACTAACTTAAAACCCAATATCTACACTTAATCAGGTTTGGATGCAAAACTCGATACCAAACATGAATCCGATTATTAATCGGATCTGAGTTTGGCTACGTGCAAGAAATTGTCAGGCCTACTAAATGATATTTTTTTTGGTTGATAATTAGGACAAAAAAGTAAAAACCTTGGGGTGGACAAGTGATAAAATTGATATTCATGAACTTGGTCAATGTCTTTCTTTTTTGTTTTTTGAAGAAAAATGAACTTGTTAAATGACATGTATTGCTTTAAATAATTTAGTTGGAAAATGGTGTGATTAAAAATAATAAAAGACTTTTTATTATTATTTAATGTTCTTCTACATCAAATTCACGTCTACCATGGTTGTGATTTTACCTGCAGGTTGTGGAGAAGCGGTGGAAGTGCCTGCACAGGGTAACAAAAAAAAAAAAAAACAGAAAAATAGCATTTGTTATTGATTATAAATTAAAAAAACAAATGGTAGTGATTATTATTTTTAAACAGTTAAGCTGTGGCAGGAAAAACGTGACCTAGTTCAGGAACTTGGCAATCTTTGGTGACACCCAAGTGGAAAAGGTTAGGTTCAACTAACATGGATCACATCTCACTAAGAACCAAGTTATATATTAAACTCCTTTAACAGGGTGAACAAAGGCTGAAGAGCAACAAAGTTATCTCTACAAATACATATGTTCGAGGATTAATTTCTAGATTTAATTTAGAATTTCCTGCAACTAATAGGATTGCCAAACTAATTCAGAAAAATCTGGATTTTCGGGTTGGACCACTGGATATGTAGGAGATCTGGAATTTCCTCCACTATATGGTCTCAATCCATACTATCAGCTCCAACCTGGATCTGGATATGGATATATCACTTAGAACCATATCTGGATCCAGTTGGAAAGACGTTAATTAACTGGGCCTGATATAGCTCCTTAATTAAAGTGTGTTTGATTCCCTGGACAAAAGCCGCCCAGACGCACTCGGCCACTTTTGTCCGGGACATAAATGTCAGACCCCTCAGGGTATGACTTTTGGATCCCAAAATTCAGGTACAAAATGGCCCCATGGGGAGTATTTTGTCCCTTCGATGGCGCGTATCCCACCATGGGATCTCTTTGTCCCGGGCTGGTTTTGTCCCACATATGGATCTGGACTGTCCTGATCCGATCATGGTAGGAACCGTTCTCGAAAACGTACCTTTGCATAGCAGTGGTACAGATGGCATATTGCACGCGCTCGGGAGCGAGACTGCGAGGGTCCGGTTGATGGGGACCCCGAGCGGCGCATTGGTGGTTAGGATGAGGCAGAGGCAGTCTGCTGAGCTGCTAACTAGGGAGCTAAGGGATCCACAACAATCAGCAGTTGGGGAGCTGCCATTGCCACTGCTTCCAGTGACATAGTTCAGGCAAGGACTGAAGTTACTGAGCATGGCCATGGTGCATGCCGTCGTGATCTGGCCCGCTACCGGTGAGATTATAGCTGGATAAATGGTCATTGATAAGACTAAGAACTTGATTAGGCTAGTGATTATCTCCATCTCTATGACCACAAATCTCCAAAATCTAGAGATTGGTATGGTGTAGATAATGACTTAGTTGTGGGGTTTGTGTGTGCTTATATAGAGCCTGTAAGGACAATTGGTAGATTGTGGAGTTCAACAACCACTAAGAAAACTAAGCTAATGATATCAAGGCTTTTGGTCAAGTTGGTAGTTGGGGTTCTTGAGAAGGTGATGATATTGGGATTTGACTTTCAGAAATGACCAGATTGTGTGAGAGTTCACTTGGACCATCTTTTTGAGAAAAGTCGGATTTTTCAAATAGGTTCATTAAGTGAATCGGATTTTTAAAAAAACCAAGGTCCGAATCCAGCATTGTGTGTATTTTTTAAGTGAAATATATATGTTTTAAATACTCTTTGAATTATATTCGAGCAGAAATAACCCAATCCTGACCAGTTGTTATTTGGGCGCGTAACAGTGAACCCTGATGGGGTGGGATGCCAAACCTTTTGATCAATGTTGTCAAAATCATATCGGCTATCGAATCGTTTGGCCGACGAATCAGTTACTATTAATCTCAACTGAATTGGCTAAAAAAATAATTAAAAAATATGCTGTGTCAATCAGAACGTGACACATGTTAAAACTATTGAGATAATATTTAAAAAATAATTTTAAGCATTTTTGTTACCTTTATTAAAAAATAGCCAATTCAGGTTAGTATGGTATCGATTTTCTGCCGATACAATAAGAATCGGCCCATTCGCACCGATACTGACAACATTGATTTTGACCTATCCATTAAAAGAAGGATAGATATTTAAAATAGTTTCTTATTTCACCGCAGAAACAGGCGGGTCCCAACTTTGTGCTAAAATCCGGACATTTAATATTGTCAAAAAACTGTATGTTTGTTTGTTTGTGGGAAAAAGGGCTTTGTTTCTTATGGTTTGCTAAGGTTGAATGTGATTGGACTCCCCATGTACCATATCCGGATCCGAAATATTTTCTTGTCAAAATTCCTTATATTATTTTATATATTTTCAGGAAATAATAGTTGGGTCAAACCAACCAATTGACAGCCCAGCCCAGCCCAGCCCAGCCCAGCCCAGCCCTCTTGAGGACTCCCAAAGACCATGGAAGTTTAATAGGGGATGGAAAATCAAACGGAAGCATTCTTCTTTCTCATGAAGAGTGAACAACTCCAATTAATTTCTTTATTAAAATGAAAATAACATGGTGATGCAAGAGAAGGGATTCTGTTAAACCACCTCCAAGTGGCTTTTGTTGCTTTGGTAGTTATGTTTCTCACCTACATATCTTTTTATTCTATTTTATTTTTTAGATAGGCAAGCTGGGGTTAGGCAGACACCGCAACGTAGCATTGGGTTTTGAACTTGCAATGTCCCAACACAAGGTGACCTGCAATGATAACTCCTACCAAACAAGCAAGGTAGGATCAAGCTTGCACTTGCTGGGGGGGCCATATTAAATCTTTTGGTAGGATACATCTTTATTCTAAGACAAGCAGTACACCCCGCCCCAAGAAAGTGCAAGCTTGATCCTACCTTGCTTGTTTGGTAAGAGTTGTCCTTGCAGGTCACCTTGTGCTGGGAATATCTAGAAATATGTAAAATAAATAGAAAATTAATATCTCAATAAAATCACAACAAATTAATTCCACTATATATCGTTTTTTTGTAATTTTAGTGCAACCTATCACAATTTTCGTATTTATGTGATGTTTTTCATTTATTTTTATTTCCCCCCAGATTTCCTCAACAGTTTCAAAATGCATTTTTTTTTATCTCAAGAAAATTCTAGGACGAGATCCATAACGATGGTCTGAAAGAAGTGGAAAGTTCTCTAAGAGAAATGCAATCATATGTTTCTCTCTGTTAACCCCATCTTCTTTGTTAAAATGAACAAAAAGAATTGCCCACAAGGGCTTGATCATCTGGTAGGGGGGTAACTTGTAAACGTTGCCAAGTTGACAGAACATCACAAGTTCGAAACCCAGAAGGGGCATCCTTTGCCGCAAGATTGAAGCTGGGTGTACTCCTAGGTGGACTGAAGAGAAGGGACCTCAAGGATTTTATCATGGGGAGGTTAAACAGTGTGTGGGTCAGTTTCCTTTGGGCTAGCCAAAAAAAGTAAAATGAACAAAAAGAATTCCAAGGCTCCCCACACAGGGATGGTTCTATATTCCAAGAAATGAACCATTAAGGCGAATACAATAACTGGATGGCTAGGTCACACTATCATAACCGAGGGTTCTCAGTGCCTATCATGCTAGGGAAAATAATAAAAGATGCATGAATCAACTATATTTTCATCTCGATAGTGTTCAAGGACGTATACAATAGGATGAAACCTCAAGTGCAATTAGGCACAAGACGAAGCAGGTTATATGCCCCTCCCCCCCCCCTGAAGACAGTCGTTAGCTACATCGTGTGTTCGGGGTCCCAATGAGCGCCACATATGTAAGCACGTGCGGCTCATATCCCCATGTTTGTCAGCATCAATTAGGATCGGAGTCCGATGCAGTTGCAAAAACTTAAGTACCATTTCCTCTATTGGTGCCATAAAAATGATGATTCTAGAAAAAAAGCAGTTGCAAAGACTTAAGTACCCCGAAGATGATTATTTAAGACCCAGTCCCTGCACTGCAGGATTATCTGAGAGAGGAATCTCTCCTGAAGAAGGCCATGAACATCAACCCTCTCTCACTCTCTCTCTTCTCTTTCTGCCTCTGTGCACATCCAGCAGATGATCTTACATTGCTCCATCAAGCACCGACTGACCTGCATACTACCTCTGTGCACATCTAGCAGATAATTCTATACTGTAGCATGGTTAACCTTGATGAGTTGTGGAGCCTGATTCAGAGTTTTTGCCCTTACAGGAATGGAGAGGTCTCTCAGATCCTGAGCATGACTTTCATTAAATAGCTTATCAAAATAATCTTTTCATCTCTCCTTAATCTCCTCATCTTTGACTAAAACTCTTTGCGTTTCATCTTTGATACATCTAACCATACACAAATCCATCGATTTCCTATCTCTCATCTTTGCAAGCCTATAAATATCCTTCTCACCCTCTTTGGTATCCAATTTGTCATAAACCTCCTTATATACCTTATCCCTCGCGTTCTGAACTACTTTTTTAGCTCCCTTCTTACTTAGATTTCTATAACACTCTTTTTTAACCTTAATAACTAATTTGACATCCTCGTTCCACCATGATGTATCCTTACCTAGCGGTGCACCGCCTTTAGACTCACCCAATACCTCCTTAGCCACCTTTCTCATGCCACCCGCTATCTTATTCCACATTGATTCTGAATCCTCCTCGAGACACCAATAAACTTTCTTAACTACCCGCTCTATAAGCATTCCTTGTTTAGCTTCTTTCAGTGCCCACCACTTAATTCTAGGATCTATCCTATGTCTATCCATTTTGCGGCATTGTCTAATTCTAAGATCTAAAATTAAGACTCTATGTTGTGTAGCTACACTTTCTCCCGGTATAACCTTACAATCGATGCAACAACCCCTATCTCTCTTTCTAAGTAGGAAAAAATCTATCTGACTCGTATTAACCCCACTTTTAAATGTTACTAGGTGAGACTCCCTCTTCCTAAACCTCTTCTGGTGGATACTGCCTCTTTGTATACATTTAAATGGAGAAAATGGAAGAAAACCAGATGATATTCAGTGAATACATACACTAGACTTAGATGAAGAAATAAATAAATTGGCTAATCAAACCCGGGTTTGGTGGTGATCTGCGAGTGCAAATTTTCAATTGTTTTTTCCCCCATTTTCTTCACAATAATAACAATGACAGGCTAACACAGGTTCCTTGCAAATCTATTTTGGCAAATAATTTTCAGTGAGAGACCAAAATGAGACAGAATTCCTAAAAGCCGTGAACTCGTTTCTTGTTTTAAGTCGTGGCTTTGAGGACATTTCAGTCTTTTAACATAAAAAATCACATGCACCGGGAAGCTGGAGATTAGCATCTTTTGCTAAGTATGCTTCCTTAGGAAGAAATTGAAGATTTTGAGTCATTTAACTGGACCCGCATACAATCAGACCCACCATATGAGAAACCATGCTTGAATCCTATAAGGATTGAAGGAATCAAAACAAAACCATAACTGGATTATACCCGGTAAAAAAAAAAAATATATATATATATATATATATATATATGTATTATCTTTTTTTACATTGAAAAATTATGGATCTTAGTCCGAACTTGTGTTGGGCCCGAATCTGGTATCAAATTTCACAAACCATACCCGACTCCATATATTAATGTAAAACATGTAAATTTTTTATATCATAAATAAATAAAGAAAATTATTTTATTATGGAGTTAAAAATGTGTTTTTATCTTTTAAATGTCAATTATGGATATTTTACATACTCAATTATTTTTTTCTTACCAATAAGGGTAAAATGGTTATTTTAATAATTATTTTAGATAAAATATTATTAAAATATTTAAATTATTATAAAAATTAACTATTTTAGTGAGTCACAACTCATATAGGTGTTTTAAACTTAACTAGATGCATTTTGGTGTTTTTCGGAAGAAATTCTAATGAAGGGTATTTTGGTCATAAAAAAATTATAAAAATATTTTAATCAAATAAATTATTATTTTAAAAGTACCAAAGCCATGAACTATATAGCATTAACATAGCTATTTTGAGTTCGTATAAAAAAATAATTTATTTTGAAAAAATATATGGATTTTTTAATTGACCTCAAGTCCATATGAGTTTGGAACCAAATGGGTCGATCCAATTTAAAATTTTGATGAATTTTAAAATAAGTAAAGTGGTTGCTAACTATTTCTAATTATGCTATTTTGAAATATAAAATGGAATATATATGTATAATGTAGTATATTAATGTGTATTGGTTTTATATATTTTAGAATAGAATTATTTTTTTAATGATTTTTGGATCCAAACAGGATCTCAATAAGGACCCAATTTTAGATTTTTTTGCACAAAAGGGCTAGTCGACACGGGTATGGCCAACTAAGGCACCTGACCCTCGCCCCTCTCTGTTTTCCTTTTCCCTCTTCATTTACAACCCCAGTTGAAACCACCCATTATTCCTTCTTCCTTGTGTTAAGGGAGCCCCAGCCGACACCTCCCATCTCTCCCATTGACACCAACCTCTTCCCCACTTTGTCGGAAACACTGTGCGGCACAGAACCACTGCCCCTCGCCTCTCCCCTCTCGTTCTTCACCGCTCGAGGCCACCATCGACCCACTCTTTTGAGTTGGGGTTTTGCCCTTCTTCTTTCTCCTCAAGCCAGTGGTATTGAAGACCGTTGGAGCCACCCACGACCATCCATCCAGTGTGAAGAAAATCAGTGAGTTCTTCTCTGTTCTTTTTCATCATTTTGGGGTTGTTCCTTCGTAATCGACCTCATCATCGTGCTTTGGGATTTTGCATAAACACTAGGATTTATGTTTGTTGTTTTTGGGGATTGACACTACCCTCAGACCACCATTGACGTTGAGTATACAAAATTGATCACACAGCCACAATCAATGCCCATTTTGGTAAGTTTTCTACCCTGTTCCCTCCTTTTTCATCTTATTTTTCCTTTATTTTTCATTTTTTGAGTTTATGATTAGCCAATTTACTGATTTGGGGGTTCATTGGTTTTCCTTGAGTCATTGCTGCATGAGAAACCGTGTCCAAACATCTTTGTGCCCACTTCCCCAATACTTGGCGAGATTAGGTAAATTTCTATACCTCATCCCCTTTTTTCTTCTTATTTCATTGTTTTAATTGTAGATTTCACTAGCCAGTGTGCCTAATCAAGGCTTATTTGGGTTTTTATACATTTCCTCTACAATGAGATGTGTGCCCAACAAATTAGGCTTGTTTCCATCCCACCAACGTGCTAGGTATGTAATCTCCATCGCTACGGTGTTTTTCTTTTTCGAATCAGAGCATTTCTTGTCAATTTTTTATTGATTTTGGTTTTCTGGTCTTGTGTGCTTGATTCTCAACATTGGCAATAGTGCCCTATAGTTGACACCACCTCTGTCATCAGCCACAACCTGATTTTCATCAACTTCACCTCCTCCTTTCTCGATTTCCTTCGTTTTTTAGGGTTTTTTCTAAGAAATTTTGATATTTCTTAGAAATCATGTGCCTTTATTTTTGTGTAGCCATTATGGGTAGGGATGGCAGTGGGGCGGGGCGGGGGACAAGGTCTCCACCCCCGCCCCGCCTCAAGATTTTATCCTCCACCCCCGCCTCCATCCCCAGCGGGGAATGGATTTTATCCTCCACCCCCACCTTCATCCCCGTTTCATGTCCTCCATCCCCGGTTCAAACGGGGATGAGGCGGGGTGGGGAAAAGTGGTCGAGGTGGGGTTGGGGCGGGGATGAGGCGGGGACGGGGCGGGGCGGGGAAAAGTGCACGTCCATCCCCGCCTCCACCCCCGGACGGGGATGGATTTTAACCTTCGTCCCCACCTCCATCCCTGTTTCATACCCTTCATCCCCGGTTCAAATGGGGCGAGGCGGGGCCCCGCTTTCCCCCGGTCCACTGCCATCCCTAATTATGGGTGTGCAAACACCCTAAATTTTTCAGGTTAATTTCTGGACACCTCCTTTCACGGATGCCAACCCCTTTAGTACAATGCAATCTAACTCCTAGGTTCATTTCAATTTAGGTATCATTTTACCTCATTTTTTTAGAAAAAATACTATTTTATTCCTAAATAACCCTAGATCCTTGTTACTTAGGCTCAACCAAACTCATTATAAGCTTAGAAGAGTTAGAATATCAATCATTTCTAGCTCCCTTGAGCTCACGATGAGTAGACCTTGTTCATTTCAACTAAATTTAGTTCATTTTATGCGAAATGAGCTCATTTCTACCTCAAATTTCATCTAATTGTCTCAAAATTAGTCATTCTCAGTAGATTCTATTCTCTTGTGTTTAACTTGAGCTCATCAAGAGTTCAAGTGGTCCAGCTTCAGTTCAAATTTGTCTTCTCACATTATTGGAGTTCATTTTTAGCTCATTTCAGCTAGAATTGAACTAACTCTAGTCAGCCTAGCTAGGATTTAGTTTGTTTAAGCTCTAGATTAGTTCACTTGAGTTCAGAAACCTTAGAACCCAGTTAAAATCAGTTCAAACCTTACTCTCTAAGTGTCACTCTTCACCCTATAGGGCAAAATCATTTCTATTCAGAGAGGCAATTCAGTCCATTTCTAAGCTAGGATAATTTCTAGTCCGAACTCCAATTAATTCTTTATCTGATACTCTATCTATATTTGAGATCCAACTTATATTGCGATTTGGACATGGGATGCCTGATCGGATCCAATAATGGATTTGATGTCCAATATTCATTCTCTATTCTAAACCTGGATCTTTTTATCTAATTGACTTTGCTATCTATATCCAGAGTCCAATTTATTTTCTGAACTTGGATTATTTCATCAAATATCCATGGATCATCCATCAATCATTTACTATCCAAGATCTATTTTAAATGTCTTATCTTTGATCCAGGATCCGTCCACCATTTTTAAACATGGATCAGACTCATTGTTTGAGATCCAAACCCATTTGTCAATTAAAACTTTGGATTAAGACCCAAATTCAAAACTTTCTAATTTCAAACATGGGTTTAAAATTGATCTTTACATTTTAATCTAAACCCAGTGTTTCACATTTGATATTTTGAAATGCCTTTTTTAGAAAAATAATGTGTATCAGATCTGGATCCAGATTGGATTTTGATTTGGATTATTGTTAGGCTGAAATTTCAAAATGGATCTTAGATTCAATCCACAGTAGATGGGACCCACCTAGGTGGCATCACCTCTAGTTCATTCTTTTATTTTTGTTTTCTTATTTTTCTTATTTTAGATAACTAGTTGAGTTAGGACTTTATTTTTTGCTTTTTATCTCTTAATTTTATTCTTTTATTTTTAACCTTTTATTTTATTTACTTTAAAATCAAATGTGAACCCCACTCAAATGGTGCCACATCTAGAGAGTCCTAAACCCTTCTTTGTTTAGTGTTTTAATTAGATTGAAAAAAAAAGAATCAAATGTGGACTCTTTTAAGAAAACCGATTTCTCTTAATTTTGCTAATTAGTTGCTAATTAATTAAGTAATTGTGGACCCCCCTAGAGTTCCTATCGCTTCCAAACTTTTCTTATAAATATAACTCAAGGGAGTGGGGTGAGGACATCTAGCATGAAGCATAAAGAAAGAAGCCATTAGCCTCTCTTCTTGCTCTCTCTCCTTCTTGATTTTCTTTTCTTCATTCTTCTTCACTAAGTACCACCCCTCCCTTCTTCTTCTTTCTTCTTCATTTTCTTTTCTTCTTTGGTTGCAGCAATAGGTCATCCAGATCTAGGTGATTTCTCTTTTTTTTCTCTTTATTTTCTCCTTTTTATTCCATTATTATTTAGTTGCGACATTTTTTTTAAAACAACCATGAGAATATTGAGATTGGACCTCTCATAGGTCGAATCCCCTCTTCTAATCGGCTACAACAAAATAAATCCCATGCTTCATTATTTTTCTTTTATTATTTATATGCATCATAGATTTAGGTTTGCATTATTGTTTGCATCCATACCTAATCAAGAATATTTTATCTTTTCTTTTTCTTTTATGCATGTTTAAATTAGGTTTAATCTTGTTTAATAGTCATGCTCTAAATCTTGATTCTGACCTTCACATTAGCATTGTTATTTCATGTGCTTATTTTTATCGTTTCAAGCTGAATTTTTTATGAGATATACTTTCATATGCCTACGTGAATCTGGCCAAGTTTCATTATTTTTAAGCATCTTTTGACCTATTTTCAAAAATAAAAATCAAAACCTATTTTCTTGCACCGGTTGACCGCTACCTGCAGCCTGGGTCAACTTGCCGGAGTCATATCTCTTTAACTGAAGATGATTTTTTAGATCCGTAAAAAGTGACTTCTTCGTCTGCATGTCTAGTTTATTTTTGATTTTGATGATTTTTATGTCCATTTACTATTTATTTTAATTCAAAACCACAACCTGTTTCTCTATACTATCAGGTCGTTGTTCATGATCAGGGTCATCTTGTCAGAGTCATATCTCCCTAATCGGAGATGATTTTTCAAATTCATAAAAAGAAATTTTTTCATTGTTGTGTCTAGTTTATTCCTGTTAAATTTTGTGATTTTTCATTCCTATTTGCTATTTTATTTTAGTCCAAAACTGCGATAGGTACAAAATATTCCGTTCTGCAACCCACCTCCACCTTTAATTTAATATCTTTTCTCTGGGTGCTTATTAAATTTATTTTTTGATTGCATGCTGCCTTTAGGTCTGTTATAAGTATTCATGCCAATTTTTAGAATTTTAGAGGGTCATTCAATATTTTATTTTGTTGTTTTCCAAAAACCAATTTTCTGCAGAATCTAGTACTCAGAAATAAGGATAGATTTGGTATTTTCTTATTTATATTTTTCATTTTATGAACCATTTTTATAATTTTAAATTTTGATCATGTTCTTGATCATATCAGAGCGCTCCCTACTCGATTTGGTGTCGATTTGAGTTCAATTAGCTTTCATATTAAGCATACTTTAAAAACCGTTTCTAAAACTCTAGTTTTTAATCATGTTTTTGCAATTAATCTATGTCTCTAGGGGTATTTTAATTATTTTACCTTCAATACCAAAATTTATTTTCTAAAATATGTTTAGTTTCATAGTTTATTAAATCATGCATTATCATTTAGATTATTTAAGGATTTTATTTTGTTAATGCATGGGAAAGGCTTATTTTGGATAATATCTTTCAATTTCTAGATATTATTGAATAAATCTTGAAAAGCCTACATATTTCTACTAACATGTTTACTGATTTTGCAAGAAGGTTTAAGATTTTATTTTTGCTTTTTCTTTCTTTATTTTATTATTTAATTTTTTTAATGTAAATTATAATCAAATACCAAAAATAGTAGAAATTTCTTACTTTTATACATAGTTTAGGATTGCATAAGCATATAGTTTATTTTTCTAATATTAATTGCTATGGATTGTCATGCATATGCACATTTTAAATTCGACTTATGGTGAAACACGAATGACACGTGCACCTTCTTTTAAGAAATTAATAAACTTAGTGGAATTCGTATTTGTGGTCATAGTCAGAATATGAATAAAATTCAAATTTTATTAATCTTTTTTAAGTTATAAAAACCTAAACACTTAGGTTATTTTTCAAAAAAATCATTACATATTTTCAAAGATTTTCAAGATATTTTCTAAAACCCTTCTTTTAGAATTTAACGAGATATATTTAAAACATACTTGTGGCCATAGTCATGAATATGTGGTGAATTTATCTCACTTGAATTCTATAAGGCACAAAAACCCCTTTTCATCAAAAGAGTTTTATAAAACAAAGGGATTTATCAATGATTTTTTCAAATCTTTCAAAAAAAAAATTCAAAAATCACATTCATGCATCATTTAGACTTAGGTTGCATCATGCAAGCATCAGGAATGGTTGAACATCGTGCTGGCAGGTGGATCCTACCTCTCAAGTTTTCCTACTTTTTTCAAAACGGAGGCGAGTTTTCTAAAAACCTTTTCAAAGGTCAGTTAAATTGCAAAAGTAAAATTTTGCATGATAACAGGGTGTGCATTGGATAGTGTGCAGACCAGTGAAAACGCCCAACACAGTCGCCTAACCCTATTTTGGATTTGTGGTATACTGCTTTGTTGTTTCTTGTCAATCAGGTTACCAATTTGTATTGTAATTTTTGTTATTTTTGTGCGAAAGCATATTTTGACAAGTTTATCGTAATGTGTGTAGTGTTGTAGCACTCATCCACTATGAGAGGATGCTCAACTGAATTATTTTTGCCATGATTTGCTTGGTGTTACATGTCACACACCAAGTGTTTGTTAATTTGCCTAAGCGACAAATCGTTGCAATTTCACGGAGCCTTTGATTTTTTGTGTTCTGCTACTTGTTTTTATAAAATCACAAATGTAGGATTTCTAAACTAAATTTGTAAAATATGCATTCTTGTTGTTTGGTATTAATTTGGTGTATTTTAACGACATGTTGCTTAAGTATCGTAGTGGTGTCATATTTACCGAATTAGGTTTAGAAATTCCTAATTCGATAATTTTGCATGAAATAAATTAGGGATTGTGTTGATTATGTTATTAGCATGATTAGTTTAGCATATTAATGCTGTTAAACATATTGTATAATTCTAAAATTTAGATTATGCCTTAAGAATTTTGCCGCACGTTAAGTGTCGGTGAAATGCCTAAGTGAGACTAGATTTCAGGTTTGAATGCAGTTCCAAACAAGGTTTCAAAAATGTTTTCAAAAGGCGAATATGCATGTTTAAAACTTCATTTTTAAGTGAGTTTTATATGTTTTATAAATATGTTGTTGATTTTGTAGCTTTGCATCATAAATATGCCCTTGAGTGTGCAGTTAACTATGTTAACACGCACATCGCTAGTGCGGCCTTCGCACGTGCACGTGCATAATTTGTGTTCGCAAATAGAATGTGCTTATAAACATTTATCAATTTAGTTGTAATAACATAAATGCTTAGAATTATATATATATTGCAAAGTGTTGATTGATTTGCAAGTACAAAAATAAAATAAAATGATACTTATTGCTAAGTATTGCTTGCAACTAGAAAAAACATGAACATTGAATGCAATGCAAAATACAAATTGGATAAATACCCGTGGTAAGTATATGTGATGCAAATGTGTCACACAATGTTTTATTTTATTATATACAATACCTACATGCACACATACACACCACTTAGTTGTGGATATATATCATTATTGTGATTGTAGTTTATAGATTATGTTGAGCATGATTTGAATGTATAAGAATAAACATGTTTTTCTTGTTGTGGATTAGGAGATTATGCTTGTCATGATTTTATATAGTGAAATATAGAGTGTGTTTGTTGCAGGTACATGTTTGAGCATGCATTTATGTAAAATGAATGTTGCATGATTAATGTGATTAACATGGCTATTATAAATGCTTATATGAAATGGTAATTTTGTAAAGCATATCATGTATGCAATGTATATATCATGAATGTATTTTTTGAAATAAATGAATCATATATGTGAATATGAATGAGCTCTAACATGTATCCTATTTGTGAGTTGACTTATGACATGATATGTATTATGCATAAAAAATTAAACGGTGTAACATGTTTCATGCATGAAAGTATGTTATAAATGAATCATATATGAGAGCATGTGTGAATGAATCATGACATTATAAGATCATGCATGAAAGTAAATGAATATGTCATGTAGTATGCATGAGGACATAGTTACAAGATGACATATCGCATGCATGAGAGAATATAAGATTAAGTCATGCATATGGCATTGACTGTTTAGTCATGCATGAGGACATGGACTATTGATATCATGTATATAGGAATGAGAGGGTTATCCTGTGAGATAATGATACTAAAATTTGACATATGACTTAATAATAAAAATAACCCTTGACCATGGGTTTATTTAAGGCATCGGTGAAGTCGAGCTCTCAAAGATGGTTGGGTTTTGTCTTGATCTCATGAGATGGTTAGATTTGTCTTGATCTCTTTGTCCTCCTGAGAGAGTAAAGGGCGATACAAGCCTCGTGGGACATATTGAGCTTTTGAGGGTTGACGATGCCTCTTGTCCCCATCCCAAAGAGGTTAGAGGATAGGCCTACTAATGAGTCCTAGGTGGCAGTGCTACAGATCTATATAGTTAGGGATGCATGCACGATTTTAGTTGGCGAGATTGGTTTGGCGTAGGCCAAAACTTAGGACCGTAGGTTCGTTCTCCCAACCACTGCATTGTAAGATTGAATCGTTAAGGAAAGAACTAGTTAAGTGATAGGAGAACAAATAAAATACATATAATAATAAATACTCCTATGATTGTTTTTGGATGTTTATACCCTCTTTTGCACCAGATGAGTCTAAATAAGAAAAAGAAATAATGCATTAGATTTTTAGAATCACTGTCATTATATGGATAAACATATAAATGTGAACATGTAGAGACTGCTAAGGTTTGCATATGTCGTTGCATATGAATTTCACATGTGAATGAAAAAGATATGTTTATGGTCATGTGATTGATCTGTTAATGCAACTCACGAACTTGTTGATATACATGAAGTGTTTTTATGTGTGAAACATATGAGAAAGGTCGAGTTAGGGTATGTTCCTTATATCACTTGAAATACTAGAGTGCATTGATGTCCTAATAATGGATATGATAATTTGACAATTGAAGGAATGCATATTATAGTTATGAGTCAGATATTAGTATGTACTTTTGAGGAAAAAGAATGTAAATACGTACATTTGCAGGTGTCAAGAATGCAATTATGAATGTCATGGAATGAATAATTATAAATGTAAATGAATGTTATCAGAATATTTGGATGTGGATTCTCTTGAACCTCATTTTATAAATGATGAGAATCACACTTTAGTTGTATCATTACAAACTTGATATATATTCCTCAAGTTTAGTTTTGGATTTTCTACAAAAAAGTGGTTGATGCCTTACAACATTACAAATAACCTCCTAAAGGACTAAGGCTAAATGCGGGTTGTTGCGCAACTGAAGGCTTCACTCTTACCTATTATGATCTCTGAAAGATCCAAATAGTTTTGATAATTGCAAACTTGTAAATGATTAAATCTTATTATTTTTGAATCTTTACGTTTAAAGACTTGTAATATTTTGGAATGAGAGTACTTATAATTTTCGTCTTTCCATTATGTGATGGTTGTGCATATGAATTAAAAGTCTCAATTATTTATGTAACTCCTCAATTGTTTTAACTTTAAGTGAATTTTGTCTTTCATATTTCTTATGTGTGAAGATCCCTAGAGTAATAACTTCAACCAAGTTATGTCCATGGATCATTTTGTACTTGATCTTATACTGAGAGTAATATACACTCGCGTTTGCGCTCAGGCAAACGGTCTAGTATTTGGAACGATTGAAATGTCGTCATACATGAACTTGTTGACATATTACTTTTGAGAATCATACGAAACTTTATAATAAAAATAAAGTTCTAAAATTTTCTCAAAATTTTGAGTTTGGAAAAGTTTTAAAAAATTATATTTTTTAGGGACCTTACAATTAATTGAATACTTCGGGTTTGACCCATATTGTAAGCAAGACCTTTTTATTTATCACCAAACCCATATCCTATAAGGTTTGGTACGAGTCGGTCTTGGTCAAACCTGACCCATTGATACCCTTACCAGCATGGCATGCAGCTCCACTACTGCTATTGATCCATCTCAACATTTCTTGATGGGGGAAACCACACCAATCTCAAGAAATGCCAAGATGAATGGATATCAGAGGTTGTTGCATGCCCACCATATATGTAGCGACGCTGCATATACATTTAACACTAATGGTAATTCAGTTATCTCATTTGAAAGTTAGTGTCCAAATTACATGATACAATGAGCCCTCTTAATTGAGTTCATCTATGTTCACAAAGACATGGGTATGACTAGGCTTGCAGCACAAGTTTGACACATGGGCTTGAATTTTTTTTTTCAAATAAGACACAATATGGGCTTTTATTTTTTTTTAATCAATCAAAAAACATTTGTTGATATTTTAGTATCCAAAATACATTTTTAAAAATTACATATTATTATTAAAATTTATTGAATAAGATGAAAATAATATTCATGCGTCATGACATAGTGTTGTGTCAAAAAGACAGCCAAACTGGTGGAAGGCAGATCACATTTTCTGTTGGGCCCCACAGCTGACAGGTTCTAACCGAGAGATGAAGTGTTGTTAGGTGCATCGGCACACTCAAGGTGTGAAATGTGACTTCACCTGATCCGCCCTCAAAATGGTGTCTCCCTGTAACATAGGAGCTCATAAAAAAACATATAAATTGAAATAGGCATTGATAATCTGTCATGGAGAGAGTCCACACATACTTTCAAATAAGGGTGGACATCCCCGTTAGTGCCTGGACAGACCTGATGAAAGAATGACCACATTGTGGTCGCGTTCGGGCTGACGGTTGAGGACAACCCCTTTAAACTCAGGCGGCCTGGCTGGCTTTATTGAGTTGTACCCTAGATCACAACTTGGCCCATTTTACTAGTCTGGCTGGGGCAGCCCAAGCTCAGTCAATGCCAGCTTAATTGGGCACTTGAAAGCCCATGGGGTACCCAGCCTGATGTCCAACCTTACTTTCAAAGATACTATGACAATGAAACTTTCCCTTGAGGTTTACATTGGAGGTTGGAAACCTTGCTTGGAGTTGGGCCATGGTGAGCAAAATGGTCACCACTTTGGTAGAAAACTTCAACCTGCCTTGTTACCACTTGCCAAAGTAGTTAAACACTTGACAAACGGGGTTCCGCGTGGTTAGTAGGAGCTATCAGTGCACGTCCTTGTGGTGGGATGTTGCAGGTTCAAAACCCAGTGGTAAGATTGAATAATAACTAGTGGGGTCTGCCTAACCTCAGCTTGACTTTTAAAAAAAACAATAGTTAATGTGCATAGGATAACAATATAGGGTATGATAAGGGACTTTACTAGGAGAGACATAGTTTAGGGCATTGTTTGGGGGTATGTGTACCTCGTTTGTACTTCAGGATTTGCTTAAAAAATTTTAGGTGATCCTTAGGGGTTAAAGACATCGCCCACTAGACACATGTAAGATGTATCATGAACCACAAACCTTGGGGTCAGGTATAACTCCTCAATACCTTGAGGGCAGGTATAACTCTTTGAGTACCTTGGGGGCAGGTATAGCCTCTTGAGCTCTTTGGTTAGCTATCGATGAGTACTTTGTGGCTCCCAACGAGCAACTATAATGATTATGAATTTATAGTTTGGGCTATGTTGTTGTAAGTGGTTCATATGTCTGGCCAACACCGTAAACACAGAGTTGTCCACATGGGTTGCTATGTCGAAGGAGGTTATTCCTGAAATAGCCAATTAGAGTAGAATGTAAATGTCTATTTTTAGAATAATGATAGAAAAATAATAAAGGGATAAAATCTATAAACAACATGTGTGCTTAGTTAGCAAACTAAACTAAGATTGCGAGCTTAGAGCTCATTACAGTTGTAACGGTCATGTGTCTAATTTGTAAATGAGAACTTACTGAGTAATAGACTCACCCTCTCTCTTGGTTACAACTGTAGGTTCAGGAACTGCTGCCAACCGAAAGAATTGATCGTGGACTTAGATTCAACTACCACTAGACTTTTCAACACTCAAAGTATTTTACATCCTGCATTTTTCTTTCATTCTGAATATGCAATTTTGACACTTTTGTTGGATGGTAATAGTTGTTGTTGATGGATGTATGAATCTTTAATCTTTATTAAAAAATAAAAATAAATTTGATAGTTTTTTAGGTTATTTTGGTAATTTCTCTCTTGTTATAAATTAAAAAAAATTTGTTTTTGAAAAATGTCAAAAAAAATTGGTATACAAATTAAAGAAAGCATATTAACATACAGAGATTCATTGTATAATGAAAATATATGAGATTTTGAAATTCTTGCAATATTATTGCGATTTTCATGACTTGTGGATACAACAATTATATAATGAGATTTTAATGCTGCAAAATCTGGTTCTCATCGCCCAAGAATGGGATGTTTGTGGCTTTAGTATAGGCTTCCACTGATAAAACCCTTGGGGTCTACTGCACTCCCCAATAGTACTCTCAGCTTCTTATACAACAACCAATGTATGTCTACCAACTACTTTTAACATGTAGACACATGTTGTATATCCAAAGATAATATTTCACCATAGAGCCAATTCAATACGTCATGACACTTACAATGCCCCTCCCAAGGCATAAGTGTAACATTCTCAAGACAAATCTTATTTCAAAACTTTGGAAGTCTACTCTCATTTCTTAAAATCATACATCAATATTTAACAATGTATTACATGCATCAATGTCATGCTTATCTCCACACTAGATACATTCATAACCTAAATCAGTGAACATATAACATATATCATCATATTTAAACATCATACTGAACATTAATATTATGAATTCATAAGCATGCTAAACAATTGTTCTATTCAAAACAAGATAAAACTAACATACTTATAACATATAAAATCATATTGCAAGATGCCTAAACTAACCAACATGTATTTTGTTTAACTAAAGAGGAATTTAAAAATATTCACTTACCTGAAATGCTTAAATTTTAAATTCTAAGGGATAACCTTAGTCTTTTTGCAAGTTCTGATCTAAAATAGACAAAAATCTTGTATCATCATTTAAAGTCTCATCTTTATGAAAAATTATGAAAATACCACTAAGCTTTCATGTCAAACTCAAACTCCATTTTTTCAAAGTTTGTCATCATATCCCATGCTAATGGATCCTACTCGAAAAGAAGAATCCAAGGATCCAAAAATCACTTGAATCCGATATCGGGTTGAAAAGTTATGCCTCATTTACTAATTAGGCATATCAAGAGCAAAATGGTTTTTTTACTCTTCGACCATCCTTGGGTTCATGTCATTTTTTCTCAGATTCGTTTTGTCTTTACACCACCCCTAATTCACATTCACTATATTTCAGACTTAGTTTAACGAGATCTGTTGATTGAATTTTAGATCAAGGTCCACTCTTGTTCTAATGCAGATCATTTAAGTTTTCAACTATAAACTTGATTGGATCCTGAATCCAGTATGATCGGTTCAAACCTTGTTCGTAATAGGTTTGGTACAAGTGTGGTGTCAATGATGAGAAGGACTTGAGTTTGAACTAAACCCAATTGGATCCAATTTGTTTTGGATCTACTATATGTACACGAGATTCAATATGAGTTTGGATCAAATTCGGATCCAAACCTAGATCTTATTCATATTGGGAAAATCAAGGTCTTCACCATATCGATTTTCGCTCCACTCCGTATATATATATATATATATATATATATATATTATTTTAAACATGGCCGACCCGATCTAGACTGAGTTGGTATGTTCAAAAGATGGCCCGACCCGGTCTAGACCGAGTTGGTCTGTTCAAAAGCTGACTCGACTCGGTCTGGATCGGGTCGGTCCATCAAAAATAGACCCAAATCGATCTATCCAAATCAAATCGATCTACAAAAAAAACAGACTCGACTTGGTTTGTCTAGACTGAGTCAGTCTGCCAAAAAATAGACCCGACTCGATCTATTCGAACCGAGACGGTCTGTCAAAAAATAAACCCGACTCGGTTAGTCTGTCCAAACCAAGTCAGTATGTCATTTTTTTTCTTACTTGACTTGGTTTGGACCATTGCCAGACCGAGCCAGTCTGGTTTGTTGATGGCCTGGCTCGGTTTGGGACGTTCCTAGACCGAGCGACCTAGCCAACTTGGTCTGCCATTTTGTGCAGATCGAGTTTGCTCTGGTCACTCGGAATCGAGACAGAGAGTCAAAACTCTTTGTCTCCCCCTCTTCTCTGCTACATCTGCCTTCGGTAACCTCATATTTGCTAGCGGCTTAGGTAGGGCAAACCCTTCCCCTACCTTCAACTACGAACGCGGCGACACCATCGACAATCAACGATTGTCAACGGTTGTCTGCTCGGCATTCCTAATATATATATATATATATATATATATATATATATATATATATATATATATATATATATATATTCAGGCCGCCGGCAACACAGTTGTCAGCAGAGACGATCCCCTCTGCGTCTCCCCCATTCAAGCTATAGGCGGCAGGTTCGACCCCTGTCCCACCATTTCCTTTTCTTTTTTTTTTGTTGCCAGCAACATGTGGGTTGCCAGCTGTGAGGGCAAAGGAACCCTCCTCTGTGCCTCACCATTTTGGGCGGCAGGGATGAGATTGCCTCCCTATTCCTGCTTCTCTGCAGTCACCGGCAACCACAGAGTTGCCAGTTTTTTTTTTCTTTTTAAGAGGATGGGAAAGTCGACTTACCTGGTTCATCGGCGGTGGAACGATGCTCTATAAAACAATAGATATGCTACACATTGAAAAACTATATCAAATAATTTGATATTGAACTAATATTGCAAATTAACTTTACTAAAACAATCATTCATGAGAAACTATTACTTACATCACCAGTCAAACAATGTGTAGGGACCCAAGACCTTGCCATCTTTTTTTGTTATTGAGGCATCCTCTGGGTTTGAATGGGATACCCTTATTATCCCAAAGTATACAAAGTAAGGAAAAAAATAAAAAAATAGCATGATGGGTGACAACATCATCTCTTAATTCAAATTTTATGCATTTTGATAATGCCTTATTGAGTTCTCCTGTCCTTGGAGTGTGTAAGCCCACTGAGTCACCATCTTTGCACTTCCTCAATCTATCGTCTTTATCACGTGAAATCACAAGATTCACATAGGTACCACTCAACATGAAAGTCACATCATCATCATCTTCAATACCATTAAAATGCTCTCTTCAAAAGTTAGAACTTATAAACCTCAGCTCCCCCTCAAGTAACCTGAACCCTTACCTTTTTTTGATCCAATCCATCATAACTTAACATTTTACAGAGTACTTGACATTAAAATTTTAAACAATAATTATGCTTATAACACAAATTATATAATGATGCCATGTTAACTGTAATAACATGATCAAAACAATCAATAATACATGACTAAACAGAAAAATACACATCAGTATGGCCATCAAATATAAAAAATACATAATACAAATAAAAACATGATAATGTTTGACAATCTTACATTATTGCATTAAACAATCTACGCGCACATGTAAATGGTGATATTATTGCATTGCAAGTGTACATGTACATCACATTAAGGCAGTATGGATTTTTCAACTTCATAGTTTGCAAAACGTCAACAACATATGTATAAATGAAATAGTGAACTATAAATAAATCTATAAAATAAGATCAACAACAAAAAATATATGTATAATAAATGAAACAATCACAAAGGACCCATCAAAATCTCATAGTGATAGGGTAAAATATTTCATGAGAAAATATAGATGTATATCTTATAAGAAATGTTCATCAAAATCTCACAAAAGTAGGTTGACAACATCACACTAAAGGAGTTTAACAACCACAAGACTAAATAATGTACAATAACTTCATCGATTCTTCTTATTTATCACCATACCTGGACCCTATAGGGTTTGGTAGAGGTTGGGTCCAGGTAAACCCGACCCGTTGACACCACTAATATATAGGAAAATTGGTTCCTCCTGACCGTTCATTCCGGGGGATCATACTTTTTTGATAAAAAATATATGATTTTATGAGCTTTAAAATTTATAATTTTTTTGAGCTATTGATTTTTTTAATCCTATAAAATCCTCCTGACATATTATAATGGAATGTTTCAAAAACTGATTTATACTAAACTAACCATGTATATCACATCTATAAGGCCAGATTTTTTTAAAAAGTATAAAAAAAAATGAAAATTGAGACTATCTACACCCTCCTACCATTAGCAGGTTCCCATTTCTCTCACTCTTATATATATATATATATAGGTGGTAGTTGACTCATCCCTTTCATGCCTATCGTCAGCTTACCAGCCTTTGAAAGGATTTTTCTATTTTTTCTAAAATCTGACCATGAAGATGCGATCTACATGCTTGATTTTATAGGAATCCACTTTTGGATAGTCTAATTCTGACATGCAGGTAGGTTTTTATAAGATTTAAAAATCTACTGTCTATAATTTAAAAAATATTAAATGCTTAAAAACATATTTTATTATAAAAAAAATCATGATCCAAGTGTCATTTCCTACAAAATCAATCATGTCGAACACATCTGAAAAAAACATGCAAACACTTATTTAATGGTGGTAGGCAGCTACCACTTTTCATATATATATATATATATATATATATATATATATATATATATATGTGTGTGTGTGTGTGTGTGTGTGTGTGTGTGGGTGGGTGGGTGGGATGGTCTCTCTGAGAGTAAAGCAGAAAGGGAAACATCAACGTTCCCATTGACTAACATGGCTGGAAACCTTCTTTAAACTAGAACCCTCTGCACAAACAAGCAAGGAGCAGTGCAGAGGTAGGGTTTGTGATTAGGGTTTAGCCGTTCGATACCCCCCTCTCTTATGCACTAGAAAGGCACTCTTTCTCGGTTATCAACTACCCCCCTAAAAATAAGTGTCTATGTGAGGGGTGTAACTTGTGTGTGTCTTTAGGCTTTAGGCTTTAGGCTGTAGCAATCATGGCACATAGGGAGAAATAAACAAAACAATGCAAAGTAAAGGTAGCTCTTATGAAATTGACCAACATGCATTATTCATTTATAGGGGAATTAACAAGTTGTAGCCTTTTCAAGTTTTTAAGATGGCAAAAATTTCTTGGTCAACTTGTATCTTTGATGGCTTGGTCAAGGCTTGGCTACTTGACCTAAATTTCTTGTGGTCCAATTCAAGGTCAAGATTTTTGTGGTACTAGGTGTACTTTGGGTGCCTATGTCCAAGTTTCAAGTATTTTTGAAACTTAGCTTAAGTATGAACCACAGTTGTGCCTATCACGCAAACCTACTTATTCAACTCAACATGATCAAACTGTAAACATGAACACACACACACACACACCGACTTGGTCTAAATCAGTTCTTCACAAGAACGTCAAAATCCATCGTACAAAAATGCAAAATAACATCGACCAAATGGGAACGGTGGCCGGAGAAACCTGTCGGAACAGTTGATGGCACCATCATCGGAAAAACTTGCTGGAAAAAAGTAGGAAGGGGCAAAGTGACAGATACAGTAGAGAGCTCTTTCACAAGAATTAGCCGCGACCAAAAAATGACTTTTCAAATTAGGCTTTTATACAAAAAAAGGAGTTTCGCCAAAAACAAAACTTCTCAAGAAACAAGTTTCTAGTTACACTGACAACTTGACTTTCGCTGAGAAATTTTAATGCACCAGAGAGTTTCGCTAATAGTGAAAGAGAGACTTGCTATTTATACTTAAAGGCGAAACTCTTATTCCTTATAAAAACTAAAGTTTTTGCTTATTTGTGTAACCAAAACCTCTCTATGAATTTTCAATAGAAAGATGTCATCATAAAAATCCAGACTTACGCTGTCCAGATCCGATAGATCTAGATCCTTTTCTTTCCCGATTTGGTATGAGTGAGACTGCATGTGAGATTGTGCTCGTCCGTGGATGTCCAAATTCAAAAGTGGAAACCCCAAACCAGGTCCTACTGTCATGCTAATTAAATTGGATCTGAAATGGGCTTACTGAATCTGGGAAATGGTAGATCACCTCGTTGGATATCCAAGCCAAGCCTGATCCATTGATGTGCGTAAGGTAGAAAATTTGGTAAAATTCACCAAGAGTCATAAGTGTGGTTGTGAATCTGGTACACCCGACCCAATCCGACACTAACCAACCTGGATTGCATCGGCAGTTAGAATGATGACGTTATGGGTTGTCAGGGGACTGGATTTATAGTCAGTCTTGGACCCGTTTAGTGTTACTGATCCATATCCGGTATAAGATTCATCTGGGCCTACAGTTCAATGTTAATAACAACAATAATAACGATAATCTTGAGGCATTTAACATTTAAAAACATAAAAAAAAAACAAGTATATACAAAAACACTACAAATTTTAAATATATCCAAGTCATGATAATATTGCAATAGATTGTAAGAAAAAGGATAATTTGAATATATTGTGATATTATCCCAATTTTCATGCTGAATGTTTCCAGATAATATTGTGATACTCTCAAAACATCGGCGATATTTGTGACTAGGATTTAACTGCAACCTATCTTCAATATCCACACATAGATCCCCTATAATTCAATATTGGATACAAATCAATTTGGACAAGTTCCTGATCCAATAAGATGTAAGGCCATAGAGATCGGGCCAGATCTGATTCGGTTTCGTTCACATCCGACCCGTCTGTAGCCCTAATTCACAGAGGCGAGGGCAACTGCCCAAGTCTTTGACAGAGGGAAAACCGAGCCGGGTCTCCGAGTCCCCATACGATACGGAAAACGTGTCTCGCCAATTGCATACACCAACCGACTCGATTTTCATTTGAAACGAATTTGGATGCAAAAACCAAAAATATGTGGATGAAATAGGAAGGGATTTGCAGTTATATCTATTGTGAAAAGTATCGGCGATATTTTCAAAATATTGAGAAAAAGCGATGTTTTGGCTGCATTCTGAAGGGCTAAAATATCACACTATTTTCAAAATATCGTACTTTGCCGTTTTAATGAAGCTATCACTGTTTTAGTGCTGATGTTTATTATTTTTATGACTATTTTTTGAGAAAATGGTACATATTATTCTTTATATGTATTCCACTGTCGTTCCTTTTTTACATGCATTTTGTTTTTTATTTTCTAATTTACTTATTTATGCTGATATTTTGTCTCAATATTTCACAACAAATTCACTGCCGTTATTTTTCCATTTTAAAATATTTATCAGTATGCCTATGTCACAGATATTGTCAATATTTTGAAGATATCACGCTTTTATCACAAATTTATATATTGCATATAGTTTACACTTTTGTGTACGTTGACATCTTTTGAGATTTTATCATGAAAAACCAGATTATCCAAAATATTAACGATATCTCTCCTCATCGATATCTTCTCGAGAACGAGATCTACGATGATGATTTGGTTGGAGCATAGTTATGAACCTCGTTCTTGGAAAAAAAACTTTGTGAGGGAAAGTCTCGCAATATTTTCAAAAGTTCGGTTTTTCTCGAGAAAATATCAAAAAAATATCAGTACATAAAAATATAAAACATATATTCACGATATTTTCAAAATATTAGGCCGACATTTTTTATAATGATTTGGAGCGACAGGATGTACATTCGTATCACAATAATTAAACCGATACGTTACATTCGACTAGCCGATTGGCCATCCAATTCGACTCGGTCTCCTCCGAGCCCCGAATCTTCAAACGGGCCACTTCTATTTGGTCGATTGTGCGTAATGACGCCGTTTCATATACTTTGTGCCTAAGCCAACGCCTATAGCTCTTTCTATTGCAGCCCATATGTGGTCCCATCGATTCCGCCATAATGAAGAAAATCTAATGGTTGAGATCCTTGGTTCATCTCTGGTAATCCCTCCAACCACCACCAATCTCAAGTTTCTTTTGATGCCTTGTTCAGATGATGTGTTTCCCTCAAGACGCCCTTTTACCCATTAGTTTTTATGCAGTCTAGTGCTAGATTTTCTCTTTGATAAGCCTCTTGTGCTGATACCCATTTCAGTTTTTGGTTGCTTTATACTTGATTGCATGCCTTGAATGAAACTTGGTGTCTCAAAATGGTGTCATTTATAAGGCTTTTCGTGCTTGGGGCGTTTTGGGTTTATGATGGTGTTTGATGTTTTCTCATGGTTTTGTGGGGTGTCTTGTTATTTTGCAGGATTGCTCCAGTTGGTTTTGTACCTTTTGTTGTTTTGAACTTAATTATAGGGCTGAAATGAAACTTTGTATCTCAAAATTGTGTCATTTACAAGGCTTTTGGTGCTTGGGGTATTTTGTGTTTATGATAGTGTTTGATGTTTCTTGATTTTTTTTGTGGATTAGTCCTGTTATTTTGTAGAATTGCTCAAGTTGGTTTTGTACCTTCTGCTGTATTTTGAACTTGATTGTTGGCCTTAAATGGAACTTGGTATCTCAAAATTGTGTCATTTATAAGAATTTTGGTGCTTGGGGTATTTTGTGTTTATGATGGTGTTTGATGTTTTCTTATCGCTTTGTGGATCTTGCCCGAGTTGGTTTTGTACCTTTTGATTTTTTGAACTTGATTATAAGTCTTAAATGGATGGTATCTCAAAATTGTGTCATTTATAAGGATTTTGGTGCTTGGGTTATTTTGGGTTTATAATGATGTCTGATGTTCTGTTATGATTTTTGATTGCTCAAGTTGGTTTTGTTCCTTTTGCTGTTTTGAACTTGATTATGGGCCTTGAATGGAACTTGGTATCTCAAAAATGTGTCATTTATAAGGAATTTTGTGCTTGGGGTACTTTGTATTTGATGTTTTGTTATGGATTTTGTGGATCAGTGCTGTTATTTTGCAGGACTGCCCAAGTTGGCTTTGTACCTTTTGCCATAGTTGGCCCACCCAGTGACTCGGGCAAAAATCGTTTGGGGCTTTACTCGTGACTCGGCGAGTCAACTTGGATGACTCAATTTTTTTTAGTTTTATATATTTCTAAAATAAAATTTTTAAAAATAAAAATATTATTTTGCATTGTATTATTTCATATAATCATAAAACAAAATAATGCTGGTTTCATATATATATATGCAATGCTATTGAAATGAATCATAAGCCACCTTTGTACTGAAATACAAGCCTACAAAGAAAATAGATCAAAAGATCTTAACTTCAATGGAGATTGCATTTACTTATAACCTGGAGTTTGTAGGAGGGGGATTCACTTTAGTCCTGAATCCTGATCCATGGATGAAAAATACATGTTAGATATAGTACACTGATGACTGCTCCAACCTCATGAAGGCAACGTGATGCATAAAAAATTATGCCACTCCCCTTCACCACCTAAGAAGATGACTCATTCAATACCATTACGGTAAACAATCCTTCTTGTGGGGAAGAAACCCTACAATAAAACTGATTTTTTGCTGCATGTGGTCATGTTCATATATCTACAATTCACTTGAGAATGAACAAAGTCTTTGTCCATTGGGGAAAGTTGAGAACGTGAACTGTGGTGTAGGTTTCAGTTTAGATTAAATGTTTTCTTTTAGTCAATTTAAATGAAAGCATCCCTGGAAAACTACAAAAGAATATGTTCCAAAAAATCTTATTGTTTGAATTTAGATTAAGGTATGCAAACAACCTGAAACTGTAGCAGGTTCTACTGAAAAGCCTTTCATGTTTGACAGCAAAGAGTTGGAGGTTTCAAAGCTCTTCTCTGCAACTACGGTACAGGGAGGAGGAGGACGGGATGGGAAGGGGCTGGATGGAAGGCAAAATGTTGTTTTATGGAAACAAATCCGAGTAAGATGAGGAGGAATATCATCAGATGCTAGATTTCAGTTTAGATTAAATGTTTTCTTTTAGTCAATTTAAATGAAAGCATCCCTGGAAAACTACAAAAGAATATGTTCCAAAAAATCTTATTGTTTGAATTTAGATTAAGGTATGCAAACAACCTGAAACTGTAGCAGGTTCTACTGCAAAGCCTTTCATGTTTGACAGAAAAGAGTTGGAGGTTTCAAAGCTCTTCTCTGCAACTACGGTACAGGGAGGAGGAGGACGGGATGGGAAGGGGCTGGATGGAAGGCAAAATGTTGTTTTATGGAAACAAATCCGAGTAAGATGAGGAGGAATCTCATCAGATGCTAGATTTCCTTGTCAAAAAGATTTTCTGAAAACCAAAATTCAAAAGTTACCAAACTCGAACTCAGCCAAGTGAACTGGTTCAGACCAGGTCACAGCCGACTTTTAATGTAAAACACGTAAAACTAAGATCGAGACTCGGTTGGGGCCTCACTCAATCGAGTCAACAAGTTGGCTGGTTCAAACCGGCGAGTTTGCCAACCATGCCTTATGCTGCTTTGTACTTGATTGTAGGCCTCAAATGGAGCTTAGTATCTCAAGATCATGTCATTTATCACAATTTTTGGGTTTGGCATATTTTTGGGTTTATGATGGTGTTTTGATGTTTTGTTATGGTTTTTGTGGACCAGTCCTTTTATGTTATAGAACTGCTCAAGTGGTCTTAAATGATGTTGTAAACCTGATTATAGGTCTTAAATGAAACTTGGTATCTCAAAATTATGTCATTTATAAAGATTTTGGTGACGGGTATCTTGGGATTATGATGATGTTTAATGTTTTTTATGGTTTTGTGGATCTGACCTGTTATCTTTTCAGAATTGCTTAAGTTGGTTTTGTACCTTTTGCTGCTTTGAACTGGATTATAGGCCTTAAATGAAACTTGGTCTCTCAAAAATGTGAGATTGTGAGGCTTTTGGTATTTGGGGTATATTGGGCTTTTGATGGTGTTTGATGTTTTATTGTGGTTTTGTGGATTAGTCCTGTTATTTAGCTGAACTTCTTGAGTTGTTTTTGTATCTTTTGCTGTTTCGAACTTGATTATAGGCCTTAAATGAAACTTGGTATCTCAAAATTGTGCCACTGATAAGGCTTTTGGTACTTGGGGTATTTTTGGTTTATGACAAGGGTTGATGTTTTCTTATGATTTTGTGGATTAGTCATGTTATTTTGAAATGTTTCTTCCAGTTGGTTTTGTACCTTTGGAAAGCTCCATGGATTTTTAATGGTAGAAATGCCTTGTGCACCTGATATTCTTCTCTTTTTGGACTTGGTCACAGCTGAAGTGGATGTGTCAAACGGGTGTTCTGACTAGATTTTTAGTGTCATGGGAATTGTTGTCTTGGGTATTATGATGGCATTGATGCTATGTCAGACGGACACTTCACTTAGCATGTGTATCCCGTGTTGACAGGGCATGTAACTGCATGGACATAGTCAAACCAGTTTCACACAGTCAACATTGTGTCATTAATTTTATCTATTTTCTCTTATGATCTTATTTACTTGTTTGTATTCACCTATGTCACATGGGTGCGGGTGCTGGTACGGGTGCGGCGCAATTTCAAAAATTTTGGACATGGGGACTCGGCTATATATATGTATATATATTTTTAAAAATATATATAATAATAATAAGACTCGGTCAAAGTTGTGCCCATTAGGGGACACAACTATATATATATATATATATATATATAATTGATTTTTTTTTGTTTTTTACCCTAAAAAATGAACAAAAATAGACTCGGTCAAAGTTGATCGAGTCCAAAATGTGGACGGACTCGGCCTCAGTGAGTTGACCGAGTCCGACACTTGGTTGACCGTGTCTGAAGCCGCACCCGTGTCCGTGTCGATGCAGGTGCGTCAACCCCCTAGCCGAGTCCGTGTGACATAGGTATTCACTTGAGTTCTTTTTCTTTTAAAATTTATCAGTTACATTACATTTTGATTTCAATTTAGTTTCATTATTTGATGTTCCTAATTATAATGATTTAGAACTGTGGTTTATGCACACACACATCTATGTTTGTACGTCTGTGTCCCCAACAACAACAACAATAACAACAACTAGGCCTTCATCCCAAAACAATTGGGGTCGGCGATATGAACCAAAAAAGAAAATCATTCTGGGTCTTCCACATGAATCCTTCTCCTCCAATCATTTCTATCCAATGCCATGTCCTCGGTGAGGTTCAAAGCATTCATATCCTTTCCTATCATCTATATCCATGTCTTCCTAGGCCTACCCCGACCTCTTTTAACTAATATATTTTCCCATTTCTCCATCCTTCTAACTGGAGCATCATTAGGCCTTCGCCGAATATGTCCAAACCATCGTAAATGATTCTCTCTCATCTTATTTTCAATGGGTGCAATGCCTACCTTCTTAGGTATCTCCTCGTTCCGAATCTTATCTTTTATTGTATTTCCACGCATCCATCTAAGCATACGCATCTCAGCTACACTCATTTTTTGAATATAATGTCTCTTGGCAGCCCAACATTCCGTACCATATAGTAAAGCGGGCCTAATAGTCGTCCTATAAAACTTTCCCTTCAACCGCAATGGCATTCTACGATCGCACAACACTCCAGTTGCACTTTTCCATTTCATCCACCCAACCTTTATCCTATGATTTACATCTCCATATTCTAATTTTATAAAATTATTGTATTGTGCCAAGTGTATCCGCATTGTGTCTTGCTCCTGTCTCTGTATCCATGTGACATAGATGTTCTGGCCTTTTATATGAGTTATGTTGTTTTGCTGAATTGATCAAGCAGATTGTTTGCAAAATCTTCATGTGGTAGCTAATAACTGTAAAACATGGTGCTGTTAGTGACATGTTTCTCCTTGATCTGCGTTGGACAGTGGGACCTCTATATTTCCTTTGCATTTTGAGCTTGATTAGGCCTTCAGTTGAAGGTTGGCAACAGTAATATAGGTGTTTTATTGAGTTTTTTGCTGCCAGTTGTATCGGGGTTTCAGGTTTATGGTGGTACTGATGTTACTTTTGTATGGTTTGTGCATTAATCCTGTTGTTTTGTAGATTTTTTACACTGTGCCTGATTTACAGTTAGTATTCAATTGTTATTTGATGTGCCTCGATTCCCAGATTTCCTTATGAATTTAGGCTTGATTGTGGAGAATTTTGTGCCATTCTTTTTTCATTTTTTTCCTAAACAATTTATCTATGGTTTCTTTATGGATTTTGGATTTATAATGGTATTGATGCTGTGTTCACCAAGTATTACTCTTAAGTCTTAAATTATCCAATTTTTATTGAATGGTTTCTACTCCCGACAGAAGAGAGGACCCTACCTGGGGGCATCTCGTGATGCAACTAGTGCACTCAGTGTCACTCTCTCTCTCTCTGAAACTGAGAAGAGTTTAGTGTGATGATCCTATTGAAAATGGTTTGTGTTTAACATGTACTACTGTCTTTGGAAGGAAAATGCTTGTCCAGCTTGAACTACAACAAACACATCTGAAGAAATTCTCACCAGCTTCCTTTAGTTTTTGACAATTTTAGAGAAGTGCCTTTTGCTGAGATAAGGTCACGTTTGTGGACACAGACTAACTTCACAAGCAGTTCTAAGTGGCATTTAGAGATGTACTCCTATTTTTCTGCCATATGTTTGTTAGAGGCTATATGAATATGCTGAAGATATAATCTCTTGTACTTACTACTTATTCTGGGAAAACCCGTACTCTGGATTAATCAGTTATGAGGATGCACCTTGGGGAATATTATCTTATTCAAATAGTGATGCATTGTTTGCTATGAGTTATTTTTTACATGCACTGTACTGCAGATTGCCAGATCAGCCCTTTGTTTGATGTGTTGATTTCAAGGTGTCTTGATTTTCTTGCACCATGTTACTGCCTCGGTGAATCAGATTTCTCATAATGTTGATTGAACAATGCAGTGCTTTGTTCTCTTAAAATGTTACTCTCAATTAGTATGATGTGGCCAGAAAAGATCTTGGGATAAGAACTTGAGATAGACAAATCACAAAATTCTGTGGAATGCCTTGATCTAGCTAAATATTTGTGCACAGGATACTAGTTTCTCTTATTATTAACCACTGAACGCTGGATGGTTTTCTGGACCTATGCAGGCATGCTTCCACGCACATGCGCGCGCGCGCACACACACACACACACACACACACACACACACACACACACACATGAATGAAACCAGCACCATCTTATGAACCCGGTCCTTTTGTTTACTGATGAATGTTGAATCCTACAATTGGGTGCCTAATGATATGCTATCCATTTGTATAACATAGCATTCTCTCTCTAACCCATATTTTATGTATGGATTTTTTCAACCAAAGGCTAAAATCAAGATTCTGGATTGGGGCCTATTATGCTCTCTCTCTCTATCTCTCTGAAGTGTCATTTTTGTTTTCTCATCTGAAGCATCTAATTGGCATGTAGGTGGTTCTAACATGATGTCTGGCCTGATTGAGGGACTTCCTGATGCTGTTGCCCTTCATTGCCTTGCACGCATCCCCTTCCATCTCCATCCCCAAGTGCAGCTTGTCTGCCGCTCATGGAGAGCTGCCCTCCACAGCCCTGAGCTATTCAAGGCTAGGCTTGAGGTTGGTGCATCTGAGGAACTCCTCTGTGTGACTGCCTTTGAACCAGAGAACTTGTGGCAATTATATGACGCCCACCATGATGTTTGGATGACAATTCCACCTTTGCCATCAAAGATCAAGCATCTTACAAACTTTGGTGTTGTTTCTGTTGGTGGAAAATTGTTCGTGCTTGGTGGTAATAGCGACGCTGTGGATCCACTGACTGGGGATCATGATGGGATTTTCCCCACAAATGAGGTGTGGTCCTATGACCCAATTCTTCGGCAATGGACTTCACGTGCACCAATGTTAGTTGCCCGGGCCATGTTTGCGTGCTGTGTGTTGCATGAAGGGATAATTGTTGCTGGTGGCTTCACTGATTGCAGAAAATCCATCTCCAGGGCAGAGATATATGACCCTGAGAAGAATATATGGGAGCCAATAGCAGATCTTCAACACTCCCACAACTCAGCTTGCACTGGGGTGGTGATCTCAGAAAAGTTCCATGTGTTGCATAAGGGATTGTCAACAGTGCAGCTGCTGGACTACACAGAGAATCGTTGGGTGGTGGAGGACTATGGGTGGCTGCAGGGGCCAATGGCAATGGTTGGTGAGGAGCTGTATGTGTACAGCCATGGCATGATCATTCAACAGGCGAAACAGCAGAGGCCGAGGATGGTGGTCGCACCAGCAACCGATTTACAGAGCAGGATTGGGTTTGCAGTGATTGGACTAGGTGATGATTTGTATGTAATTGGGGGAGTGGACGGGCCGGGGCAATGGAACCTCCCAATCAAGTTGCTCTCTGATGTGGACGTCCTGGATGTGAGGAGTGAGAGGCCAACATGGAGGCAAGTATCTCCAATGACACAGTGCCACGGCACCATAGTTGGATGTACATTGCTCAGGATATGAGTATGTGGAGGGGGCTGCTTATGATTTTTTTTTCTAGTTTTTTTCTTACTGCTCTTTTTCCTTGACGAATTTGAAGCATGAGCTTGTGTTTCATCTGTGGCTGTATGTCATAGAGTTTGTGTTCCACAAGGGTGAGATTGTATATGTTGTCACATGTAGGGGGACAAATCACCATTTTGAGTGAGGGAATTGAAACAGGCATCAACTGCAGTTTTGATTACATAATATGTGGCCTGTTTGGATGAGAAAATGTGATATTGGCTGAAGCATTGGAAAATTGATGTGGAAATGCATGTTTTTTTAGAGTAGCATTATATTAGGAGGTAAAATGTGTAATCCTTGGCATGACATGGATGATCGCATGGGTGACTGTGTATGCATATGCATGTGTGCGAGTCTGGGTGCATTCGTGTGCAAATCTTATTTTAAATGCTTGAGATACCAAGAGATTATATGATATGCAAGTTATGCATCTGGCCTAGCATTATCATATGGATCGAGTATTCCACAAGAATGGAGTTGAGTTTGTATATTTCTTTCATTTGGCTCATTTCAAATATTATAGCTTAAATGCAACTTTATAGTCCAGATTCAATATAGCATCAACTTGCTGATGGGTGATAGAAAATGCACCTACTGTACTATTCTCTGGTCAACCAATGTAGCCTTCTATGCTAATGAGAAACAGTATGACATATCATTTATCATGGAATGACCGTGTGTATCCACTTGCTGGCTGTATTGCTCTTTGTATCCTGGGTCATGGTCACGTCGCTGGTGTCCATGATGATATTGTGAAAGAGGCAAAAGACCAAGATTATGCTGGGCAACTTGTGTTTTTCTGGTCTCCACATAACCTTATGAAGAATTCTCCAACTACCCTTTAAGTGCACCAAGACCCTCTCCGCGATTGACCTTGTAGGCTTGTGCTTAGCATTGAAATTCATCATTAGAGTGGATAGGTCCTTTCCTTCAAAGGGGGTGATGAGCCATGGAAGCAGTGGGTATGCTGCACTGCCAACAATGTACGACCTTATTTATGCTCCATTAGGCAACAGTTTGGCTGAACCATTCAGCCGTTCACCACTCTCGCAGAGTTTGAAAAATCCTGAACACTTCAGAAGCTGAGAAACTGCCATGTTTCCTGGCCAGCCAGTCACAATATCGAGAAATCTCATCTTGTCATCCACTACCACTTGCAGAAACATACTATAATTTCTCTCATGGTCACACCATTCTTCTGAAGTTTCAACTGCTGGAAGGGTCATGATGATGTGAGTAGCATCAATGGCACCACAACAATTTGGCATTCCAAAGGCCGCCTCGAAGCGGCCTTGCTTCTCTCTACTTTGTTGGCATCCAGCCACTGCAGATGGTGTTTTGCTCACTCCATGGACTCGATGAACCACCAAGTTACCTGAGAAACTATTGATTGTCCAACACCAAATGCTTCTCCCACAGATACTTGGGACTCGCCCGAAGCCAACCTCCTCAAAGCTATAGCCACCTGTTTCTCAACACTTAGAACCCTGCCTTCAATGTTTATGAGGCCAGATGGTAGCCTTAAGATGAGATCTTCCCTAACAAGGGAACATTGTGCAGGTTGCAGACCCGTTCAACATGGTCAGCACCACATCTTTTGATGTGGAGTACATACTAACCAAGGTCAAGTCAGCCGAGTTATCTTGCCCAATTTCTTGTTTTGAACAAGTTGCTTAGTACCTAATTTGGATGGCCCGTCTTCGGGCTATGATTTGCCACACAAACAATTAGGAATCAAAAAAATTGTATTAAAAGAATCAACCAGGTAACACTTCCTATGGAACTTATTTTGGATCAAACCTCATAACAGCTAATAAATAAATCATTTTGGAATGGAAACAACCTATACCTATCCGTGCCAATAAATAAATTATCTTGGAATGGAAACTACCTACACATATTCTTGTGAGCTCTGGATGCAGGAGCAACAAAAGGCTAATCACATTTGTGAAATTCAGGAAAAGGGTGCTTCCAAATTGATTCTGATAGCAAATCAAAGATCCTAGTTGGCCTCTGTCATTAAATGATAAGCAAACGATAGCATGTTATCCTTTAGGCCATATTGGTTACTGGGAGCATGTATATCTGAACCAAGTGATCTTACTCCATTAGATAATAGCCCTTATTCCATCCAACAAACCTGTTGAAAGTGTACCATCTTATGTTCAGACCAAAGATATTCAAAACATTTGCTCAAAAAGACCTCATCATGCCCAATTTAATCACCTTTCCAAAGACAAGGCAGCATTTTGAATCTTCCACTATTGATTCTGAAATGCCACCTCTAATTTTCTTGCATGGAAGACCTTAGGACTTGTGACATGAATCACTTATATGAAGAGTTAAAGTTTGTGAAGATATAGAAACCTGTTATCTCATAATCTCATATTAGAAGACATTAAGAAATAAGTTATGCGTCCATAAGGGCAAGAAGAAAGGACTGGAAATAGACCAAAGATTGGAGGTACCAGAAAAGATCCACTTGATATGCCGGGGGTGGTTTATACATTACAATACAATTTAATAGATTATGAAAATCCCCCAAATTGGTTCTACCTTGAATGCAAGGAAGAAATTGTAATGCTGTTAGCTGTTGCAGAAATGTTGCAGATGGATCCTAGACTTTAAAAAATTGTGCACATTCATCCTTGACTTCAATTATTGAATGTGAAAATAAGTGTTTCACAAGTTTTCTCTTTTAATGGAAATTTATAAACAATACACAGAAAGGTTGCCACTTGCTATGAACGGTGCAGTGAATTTTGCTAATTGCCACAGCTTATCAGATAAGCACAGCACCAGTAAAGAAGTTCCAAATTCAGAAAAAATAATGATGCTTTTAATCATATTTGAGATGCAGTTCATAATCATCCATCAAATAATTTAGCCATGACCAGTAGGGAAGTTCTATTTTCCCCTAGTGAATGATCATTTCATTTCTCACATATATGAAATAATTTAGCCAGCACTGAAAGGTCAAACTTGAAAGTATTTTCCCCTTATAATTAAATCCTTGATCATCTTCAAATTTACCAGCATGAATAATAGCTCCATTAATTCAACAAATTTATTTTGGTTTACTATAATATCAGTATCTCTGCGTCCTGGTTTTTCTCACCACTCATGATAGCTGAACAAGTTCTTTCCTCTGTTTGTAGACCTAGCCTTCCATGCTACAGCATGCCACCTTGGAGATTTACTGGTGCATTTGTCATTCTTCTTAATTGACATTGGTAGAATAGATCTTAAAACACATTCTTTGATATGATAAAACCACCTACTAGTGTTCACACAAAACATTAAGAAACAATTTTTTGATGGAATCATATCTTATTTACACTAAAAGAAGAATTTACCATTAGTAACCATCAGAAAAAACTGGTGTCAGAAATCCCGTTCCTTTACTAGTACTTAAGAAAAAGCGCCTATGGTTCCTCTTAATCCGTTGCGATCTTTATATGCAAAATCGAATCTTTTAACAAGAACAAAGGACAAAATTGAAATCCTTTCATACAGAAACCACAAGAGGAACTAAAAATCCTCCTCCTTTCATACCTTTACCAATTTTATATTTCAAAGTGGCCTGACCCTTTTGCACCAATGTCAGAGTTTATCCATTCAGATAGTCAGACCTCATAACATACATTTTCTAAAGAAGCACAAGGACATCAATGCATCAATGTTCAATGTGTTGCTAGAAGGAAATACAACTTGCATGTTATATGTTTTTTAGAGGACTTTCACATTCTACGCAGTTAAAAAAATTAGGCCAAAGAAAAATAAATGACATTTAAAGATCTAAAAAAAATAAAAAATACAATGTTGCATGTAGTTTTATGTATTTGTTAGTATATTTTTAAATATAGTTTTTTCTTTTAGTTAATTGACCCCAGGTGCTTGCATGGTGCCCACTCTTTGTCTAAGTGCTGGGCTAATGCCTAGCTAACCTAGTGCGGTTTTAACAACGCAACTCCTATTTAGTGCCTTTGCATGGCAGAGTTGCAAGTGACACTAAGACATAATCATAATCATGATTTACTAAAGCTTGATGCTAGCACACCATCCTGCATGAAATGAAACCACGAATAATAAAACCAAGGTTGCCAGACTAGGAAGCGGAAGCAGGAAACGATCCAGGAAGCGGAAGCAAGAAGCAATGCATTTTAAAATGTATATGAAGCAGGAAGCAGGAAGCAGGAAGCAAGGAATTAAAAAAACGATATAAGAATTAAATGAAAATAGAAATGAAACACAAATAAAAACTAAAATAAAAGTGACTATTCTTAAATTTCATGATTTTTGGTGTAAAAAATAAATTTTTAACAAAATCTAAAAATGATGACTGCAAATTTAGAGAAAACACATGGAAGTGAGTGAGAAGCATGAGAAAACACATAAAAAAACATGAAAAGTAGAGTGAGAAAATATATAAGAATATATGAAGCGTGTGGAAAGCATAGGAGAAGCGTGGGAGAATCAAGATTCCCATCAAGTTTCGGAAGCGAGGAGTATTGAGCTTCTGAAGCGAGTTTATAAGAAGCTTCCAGTAACTCTGATTAAAACACTTATGCTAATATAGACATTGTAGACTTTGTAGCATCTCAATCACCGAAGTTTTTTCTCTGTCATCCAATTAGTGAGTACCTAACTGATCCAAATCTGAATTGAATATGGAGTCATGGACCAACTTTCTTGAACTTGAAAATGAAATTTGAGGAACATTTCTGAAATCTACCAGTATCACTTATGTACTTTCCATTCTGAGCAGAAATCTATCCAAGAATGCAGATAGATAAGATTTATCAACCTCACCAACGTCATAAGGAGGAAGAACTGCGTACATAATTATGCATTGAATATGCATTTCTGCACCATGAACAATTGTAAAGTCCTCATCAAATCATAGAAGCACCCAACCATTGTATATTCTACAACAGCTCACGACCCACAGCAGACGATATAGAACAGCAAGAGTACCCATAGAAAAGCCCACATAACCAGGCAACGGAGCAGCGTTTCTTCCAAACTCCCTCAAATTGATGTAAATTGTTGTTGTTTCTCATAATTGAAAAGAATTATTAGTAATAACTTTCAATCTCACGCACTCGCCAACTTCAAAATGCAATCTTAGAATTGAATTTCAAGTAATTTGCGATGGAAACTCAAATTTTTCCAATAATTAGCGTTATAAAAATGAACAAACAACCTCTTACATTCATATTCCAGCTCATTCTTACTCTTGAAATCGAACGATCAAGAATTTATTTTCAAACAAAAAATTCACAACCCAATATCGCGTTCGCCACGAAAGAACATATCCCATCTCAATCCAATCAAAAGATAAACGAAACATATCGAACACCCACAAATTTTACTCTCGTTCTTTTGATTCAATGCACACATTATTCCCAAAAAAAAGGCCTAATTCTCCAAAGCCATCATTCACAATCGTCCAAACTTGAGCTTTGTTCATTAGCACGTAAAATTTTCAGCAACAGATATAAGGATTCAACAAGAGATAAACGATAACAAATTATTGGTCGCTAAGAAAGAAAAAAATCGGTACCTGATGAAGACATTTTGAGTGCGAATGCTTGCCACCAATCGGTTTCTGAGACCTTCCCCTCCGCAGTGAGGCTGACACTTCCGCATCTCGAAGAGGTTTGGAGCTTCTTCTTCTTCTTCTACACGGGAGCCATTGGAGAGAGAGAGAGAGAGAGAGAGAGAGAGAGAGAGAGGGATTTACAAAGGCGCACTCGATTTCTTACTCGTCATGCAGAGAAAGACTCGGTTTTGAAGACCGAATCGGTAGATGTCACAAATCCCCCTTTCGGAAAATCTCGCAATTTTTTGAAAAGTTTGGTTTTACTTGGAAAATTCTTGAGAAATCATAGGTATGTATGAAATTATAAAGATATCAATGTTTACGAGGGTAAATAAAATATAAATAATATAAAAATAAAAATATCGCAGAATTATTTTATCGTTCATGACCGATTCGGTAAATAAAAATAGTTCAGTATTTTTTAAAATTATTGTATATTTTTGGCTATTTTACAAAAGAGAAATATTTCTTGACCGATTTGCCCTTTGAAAAAGAAGCCATGATATTAGCTGTCGTTTCGGCTCGACAACAGGTTGGGTTACCTGAGCCTAGTTTTCGAAAGAAGGCCCAACCCAAACCGATCTAGAGTTGGGTAAGGTCAGCCCACAAGCTACCCGTGGGCTTTTATATAATGTGTAGGTTTCATACTGTCCATGTCCCAAACCGCCTTAGACCCTTTTAAAAAATAGGCTTGCATGTGTTTTTTGCTTAATTCAAACCTATAAATGTGTTTATCATTATTTATTTATTAAGAATCATGCTTTAGACCAAATCAATTTAACAAGAATTCTTGGTTTTTAGTTAATCAAGTTTTTGGTGTAATATGAAATGTTAATCTTTTTATTGAGCTAAAAACACATCCAATCATGAAAAATGTTTAAACTAGTGCATATTTTTCTACTAAATAAAGCATAGAGATCACATACTTAAGTTTAAATTAAGTAAAAAAACATGTGCAAATATGTTTTTTAAAAGAGTCTAGGATGGTTTGAAGATAAATGGTCTGAAAATTACACATCACTATATATAAGGTCATGTACGCGATTCAAAAAATAGATCCATCTTCGATTACATTTATTTTTTGCATTTGATAATTTTTTGTTAAAAGAAACCATGAGTTCCAAGGAAATGAATGAATAATGTTATAATATACCATGACTTGCAACCTAATCTAACCCTATCCAAATTAGGCCCATGAGCTTTGTATTAGACTCGGGCCTATGCCCAACTCAATTGGTCAACATGTTGGGCTTGATCAAGCCCGTCCACTGAACGGTCAGGCGGCCAAGGCCTGCTCATTGTCCAGCCCTAGCTGCCATATTTGTATTTATATTACTTATAAAGGAGCAATGAGGGCATTAGGGAGCAAAAAGTGTGCTGTAACAATTCTTTTTGCTAAGGAGAATGGTTTGGGTAGAAAGTAATTTACTAAATTTTTTATTATTTTTTTGTTTTTAATAAGAGTACTCACATCGATCTATATTTTGTTAAATGACAAAAGAGTGTTGGTGATTATTTATTGTCATTTATTAAATTACTTGTGGTATAAACATATTTTAATAAAGAAAAATTAAGAAAACTACTAATATGGGATTTTGGGGACGTGTTAGGGAAAGAGAAATTAGGGAAGCTATTTACATGGGATCTTATGAGATAGAGAAATTAGGAAAGCTACATAATGATGAGAGAGATTCCAATATCCGACTGGTCAGGACATATTGTACATAAATGGACAGTTATATTCAATCACCACCACACATCTCACCTTGAGAACAGTGAAAGTGGGGCCCTGGCACATCTCCATCAAGCGTGACATGCGGTGGGGATTGAATGTAATCAAAGAACCCGTTATATACAATATGACCTGATCTCTCATATTGACGTCTCTTATGCCCAATTCAGAGGAATGAGCCGATTTATTTGGCTGTTCTGGATTGGAACCGTTCATCCCTACTAAAGGTGGCCGCTTCTTAGAAAAACTAAAAGAAAAAAAATTAAACCACTTGTGATACTGCACTAGGTATGAGTCATGACCCTTTTTATTTTTCCTGTTTTTCTGCATTTGGCAACTGGACCGCATGTTCAAGTCCTTGTGCATCAGTCAACCCAGTCACTATACAAATTGGCAAACAAAAGCTTAGTAAAGCCAACCTATACAATCCCAAGATCCACAATGAATATCAAAAGCTGCAATACTCAAACTGAACAGACTGAGCTAAGAACAACATTGGCATAATGTAAAAACTCAACATATGAAGGTGTTTGATTCACTTTGGATCCCAAATCACAGATCCGAAATGAGTAGGGATAGTAAATGGAAGATGGGAGACTAAAAAACCAGCAAGCAATTCTCCAGTGCTGATGGATGCTGCAACTGAAATACAACAGCAGATTCACTGTGCACATCATGCAGATCATTTATCCACACTGCCGGGAAGTTTTGGAACTGAACTTGGCAGAACATACAGTTTTGAGATTGGGTTATTCTTTCTTCAGCACAAACAATGCCATCTAAAATTCTACATACGGAAATTTGATTTAGGAGACTCATGTTTCTGAATTTTCTGACACGGGCCTCTGTTTTTTTCTGGAAACTGCCAAAACAGAGTGTTCTACTTTTACCATTGACCATTAACTCAGGTTAAATCTCTGCTAAATCGAGCCTATAGAGGTTAAATAAGTATTTTTTGAAATCCAAAGGGCAATACAGAAAACTCAAAAGAATCGTAGTTTCCCATATTGGACATTAACCTGTGGTCTCTCCATTTGGCAGTTTATAAGAAACCTGTGACCCATATCAGAAAATTCAGAAAAGTGAAGCCCATTTTTGGAATTAGGGACAAAAGCTTGGCAGTAAATGGGATTTTCCCTTCATCATATCATGTCCATTTCATTTTCTCCAACGTAACACAAAAATAAAAAATGTTCTGTACTGAGGCACCAAAGATCAACATAGGTCCTTAAATTACAACAGAGTATAAAAGAAGACCACCTCAAATCTTTCTACACAGCTATAGATAGCCTCTTCATGCTTTACTATTTGGACAACCCACCCCCCATAAAAAAAAACTACCAAGAAGATTTTCTGAATTTGTCAGCAAAAACAGCCAAAAAACATGAAAAATACTGAACAAAGTGAGGAGCTCAAGCTTTTGCTGATCAACCATTTTCAAGAGCTTGTAGACAGAGCTTGTGCAACAATCCCACATCAAGAAACCGAACGATTGATCCTTCCAGAAGGTATAAAGCAATGCATCTTTAATAAATGTCATTAGTTAAGAAAGGAAGATGGGTTCATTGTGGGAGGATACAATTACAACAGACCTCAGCTCAAAGAGATCTGCTCCAGAAGTTGTGCTTGGCATTTTTTCCGAGTGTGGCCTGATTGATGGCAACGCCCGCAATTCACAATCCGTTTCACTCGATTAATGTTCTCTGCCCAAACAAGCTTCTTTTTAGGGCGTCCAGGTGGCCGACGAGTCTTTGGCGGACGAATGACAATATCAACATTAGCACCACCATCTTTGCTCCCTTCTGCTCTTTCCTTCCAAAGGCCCTTATCTGGGATTGGGTGTATAATTTGTGAATACGTCTCGCGGTAACTTGCAACCGTGAAGCAAGATTCTGCAAACAGGTGAGCATTTTGACCACAAGACAGAAGAGCAGCAGTAGCATGCGCACATGGTAGGCCAAAGAGCTGCCAACGGCGACACGAACAACAGCGACTCCTTATGTCCACAATATTTGTCCGCTCTGTAGATACGATTTCGAATTCGACTTCGTTTGCACGAAGGACTTGATAACAATGAGAATCAGTAATAGCTTCCAACATATGCTTCTCGGCAGATGGTACAAGTACTGTAGACCATGTCATACCTCTATCACGGTGTTCATTAAAGCAGTCTGCTAGCCGATTGCGGAAAAATTCCACTATCTGGATTATTGGAAGGTATTGAGCATCACTAACCCATGAACTCAATAGTTGAGTTATACCTAAAGTAAGATGGCGATATCGTACTCCTTCAAAATATGCCACAGCCCACAGCCTAGGTGGATAATGATGAATCCACTGGACAGAGTCTCTTGAAATCTCTTCCATCTCCACCAGTCTTGCTCCAAATTCCACTGATGTAAGTGAATACGCAGCATTCCAGAATAGGTTGAGCAATTTTGTGTTCTTAAACTCATCACGAAATTTCTCACTAAGATAGCGCAAACAAAATCCATGGAATGCAGTTGGGAAATGTGTCTCTACTGCATCTACAATCCCCTGTTGCCTGTCAGATAACACTGTCAATCTGGGCATGTTCTCTGTGTTGACTCCAAGAAGTTTGCGCAACTCTGATAGGAACCACATCCAATTATCATCTGATTCAACATCAACTATGCCAAATGCCAGAGGAAAGACTGAGTCATCACCGTCAACAGCAGCAGCACAAAGTAAAGTCCCCAAGTACTTGCTTTTGATATATGCCCTCTCTAGTTCCAAGAGGGGCCGACAACCATTTATAAAGCCATAGATTGATGCCCGAAAAGAAATAAAAAGGCGATGGAAGTGATTTTCTTGCCCAGTGGCAACAACCAAAGCTATACTTCCAGGGTTCGTCTTCCTAATCTGCTCACAATAGGAAGGAAGAAGGCGAAATCCTTCTTCATAAGATCCATGAACTGCAGCCATGCTACGTTCCTTACCACGCCAGGCTTGCATATACGAAACAGCGACCCCATGCTGTCGACGTATGTCTCTCAATATGTCCTTTGGCTTGTACCGTGGATCATCTCTAAGACGTGCCTCAACAGATTTTGCAACCCAACCCACAGATGCCTGCTGATGACGTGAGTTACGAACTCCTTCGCAGGTGTGTTCTCCACGCAGAGTCCTTATTGTAAAGGCTGGGCCGCCTGCACACTTTGCAGCATGTACACGCCAAGGACATCCCTCCTTCGCACACTTAGCTATCACACGACATCTATCTGACTTGACCATTCGAAGATCAAAGTGAAAAGCTATTGCAGTTTCTTTTAGTGTTCTTCGACAAGCATCTACATCTGCAAACTCCTGGCCTACCAATAAAGCTTGGGAAAGAGCTTGATGATCAACTCCAGAAGGATGATCGTTCAAAGATTGATCTTCAGTAAAAGGTTGCTCACTAGATATGTCAATCAAGGATTCATCTTCGGTTAAAGGTTGCTTACTAGATAGCATTTCCATCAAAACCACAGGACAATAGCCACTCCACTACCACAACCATACAAAGATCTGATTCCTAAAAATTTCTCATGTAATGAAATCCTTATACTTTTCAGGATGGTTATAAATGAAACCTTCCTCTATCATAGTATTGAAAGCATGCACTCAATGAACATCCTACCACTACCAAATCAAGCCCACATTCCCAAGAAGAAAACAATTATCCACGAAATCCAGTCTTTATGGGATACCCACAAGTTTGGCGCTGGTATAACTATCCCAGAATCTGCACAGAGGTGGAAAGAGTAAGAACTATGCAGTAAAGAAACTTCAATCCCACCAAAAGATCGAAGTCCTAACAAGTAAAGAAGGCGCCTATTTATTGTCAGTTGGATAATGCTGAAGAGAAACTTAAGTCGAATGAGATGCCCTCTAGCTGATACACATAATAAGTGAATGGGGCGCCGAAATTCTTCAAGGAGCAAATTTGTTAGTTTCAAAATTGAGCTGAACCCATCACTAATCTGATAAAACCAGAACGCACAGGGAAAGAAAACATAGCCAAAGAATGGAGACATAGGTAAAAATTTAAGTTTCTCCCAGACCCGACCAAGTCAAATATGGCAATGACTATAAGACACGTTTTTTTATGATAAAATCTTCAAAAGGATATAATCCAAAATGTGGCATAAAACAAAACGTACAACCAACTGGGCGTAAAATAAGACTTGTGACAAACCGTAAGGCCTCAATAAACAAAAATTAAACTCCAATACATATGACACCAAATATCAAAATATAACATTAGTAACAAATAGTGCCACGTATGCATCTATAAAATATAATGGGCATCGTCATTGTCACTTTTGTTTTCGTGACACACATTTGTTATTTTCATTTATAGGATTTAATATGATACGATCCAAAACCACCTATTGAGGGCTTAGGTCAAACTCTCTCTCTCTCTCTCTCAAGTTTGTGGATGTTTCTCAATTTACTCTCTCATGTGTGCATGAAGAGGGCATTATGACAAAAATTTTAAACATTTTTTAAAAAGACTTATACACCCAACAATAACATGTCATTTTTAAAAAGTTTCTAAAGCAAGACATTTTTGTGCACCAATGCGCTTCTTTCGTCTTTAAGTAGTACAGACAAACATTCCAAATATGATTACAAAGTGCTGCAATTGAGCATCCAATGAAGCTCATTAAATGGTGTGTTTCCTGGCAATAGAAAATATCAACCTAGTCACGGTTTTGCTGCCCAAAGTCAAAGAGCTGGGCAGTTCTTGGCTCCAGATGTTCTGAGATTCCTGAATGGAGATAGAGGTTCCCACATCACATCTGGAATGAAAACGGAATCTGCATAAGCATGTAATCTTCTCACTGCAACTTGTCTGGTTTCTGTACGAGCAATGAAAGAGAAATAAAGTATATTGATTGATACTTGAAGCAGGTTGATGATGACTTTGTGCTTTGCAATTCTGTGAGGGACAGATAAAGTTCTTTGGGTGTCCCAAGACAATCATGCAAGAGAAACAATCTACTTTGTGAAAACTGACCTGCTGATAAGCTAATGAAAGAACGATGGCAGGCTTCTAAGGAGGAACATGTAGATGAAGATCCCCATCAAAAAGCCTTTATTACCAAATGACTTCACTAAACATTGTTAGAAAATAATACATATGTATAAGTATATGTATATAAATACATATTTAAAGTATATACATATATTCTTGTATTTTTGTTTTTATCTTCTGTAATTTTCTTTTTTTTCTTCTTTTTGTACTTTTTCTGTACACAGTCAGACTGTGTACAGTGTACAACAGTCAGTTACTGACTGTTGTACACAGTTTGACTCTCTACACAAAGAGTCGTTGGGCTGAAGCCCGACGGCTCTAATAAGAGCCGTTGGGAACAGCCCAACGTCTCTTCATTAGCTGCTTTACTGTATAAATAAGGGTGTTTTAAACCCATTGTTATGTGTAATAGTTGAAGGGTTTTTTGTCCCCTTATGCTTATCAATATAGTGCATTTGAAGCACTTCTCTTCTTTCTGTGGTGTAAAGCATTTGAATGTTATTTTGTGCTGTCATATATTTTGAGTGTTTAAAGTATCAAGTTATTTGAAACTTGATTGTGTGTAAGGCAAATTCACATGGTATCAAAGCTTGGTGCACGATCAAACGTGCATTGGCAGGCTGCCTCGAAAAGTGTGCTTATTCTCCATAACGTGGTGATTTTTCTTTCTCTTCTAATTCACCCTAGATGAATTTTTTTCACACAATACAAGCAACTCCAACTTTATTCCGCCATTCAAACTCGGGTCTCAGACCATAGAGAAAAGCAAATAGTCTATCTTCTTTAACTTGAACTCTTCACATTTCTATACACTTACCTTTCTATTTGGGTTCAAATTGGGCAAGTTGGGTCCATATGAAAGATAACTCCATAAAGTAATCTCTTACATTTTTATCTCCTTATTTGATATTTCTAACATTTTCTTGGAGATAATACTTGAGAAATTCTAAATTTACCCATTGGAAAGAAGACCATAGGATGTAGACGGGTTTTTAAAGTAAAAACCAAAAGTGATGGATCATTGGAAAAGCATAAAGGCAGACTAGTTGCAAAAGGATATTCTCAAGAATATGAAGTGGATTACGAATAAACTTGTACTCCTGTTGCTAAGATGGCCATTGTTCGAATGCTTGTAACTATTTCAGCTATTAAAAATTTGAATATATTTCAAATGGATGTTAAAAATGCTTTTTTGAATAAAAATCTTAATGAAGAAGTATGCATGGATGTTCCACCTAGACTGAAAATTCCTTCAGGTAAAGTACTTAAATTAAAAAAGGCACTATATGGCCTCAAACAAGCACTTAAAGCTTGGTTTGATACGTTTAACAATGTTATTACAAGATATGGTTTTAAACCATGCTATACTGATATAACGTTATTTATCAAGAATTCTTCTGCAGGTATTATAATCTTACTTTTATATATTGATGATATGTTGATTACAGGTAGTGACAAAGAAGGAATCAAGAAAGTCAAACAGTTTTGAAAAATTCTTTTGAAATGACAGATCTTGAGTTCCTAACATGCTTTCTTGGTATAGAAGTATCCTACTCTAACAGAGGATACATATTGTCACAAACCAAGTTTGCTTTAGATATTATTGATAGGTCGAGACTATCAGATGATAAAATTATTGACACCCTAGAGGCTGTTGGAATGAAGATGCGAGTCGATGATGAGTTCCTTTGGACAATTCAACTCCCTTCAGACAGCTCGTGGGATCTCTTATGTATTTAAGTATTACAAGACCAGACATAACTCATAATGTACATATAGCCAGTCATTTCAACACGCTCCAACATCAGCTCATATGAGTGCAGTCATGAGAATTATCAAATACATTAGAGGCACAATAAATAAGGGAGTTTTTCTATCCTCTTCTTCCTCCTTAGATCTTATTGCATACTCTGATGCTGATTGGGACGGGGATCCAAATAATAGACGCTCAACAACTGGTTTTTGTGTATTTCTAGGTGAATCTTTGATTTCATGGAAGTACAAGAAACAACAAAATGTATCACTATCATCTACAAAAGCTGAATATAGAGCAATGACGACTACTACCATGGAGATCGTGTGGCTCAAACAACTCATTTCAGATATGGGAATTCATCTTCAGAATTCTACAAGATTATGCTGTGACAACAAGAGCTCCATATACATTGCTCAAAACCATACGTTTCATGAAAGAACTAAGCATATAGAGATGGATTGTCATTTTGTACGTGAAGAATATTTAAAGAAGACTATTGATCTTCCCTACGTTACATCAGAATATCAACTTGCGAATTTCTTCACCAAGGCACTATGCTCACCAAGATTCAATTTTTTACTAAACAAACTTTCGGTGATTTCACCATAAGTTTGAGGGAGACTATTAGAAAATAATACATATATGTATATACTTGAATATATATATATATATATATATATACATACATACTCTTGGTAATACAACAGTGTATATATATATAAGTATATGTATATAAATATATATTTAAAGTATATACATATATTCTTGTATTTTTGTTTTTATCTTCTGTAATTTTCTTTTTTTTTATACTTTTTCTGTACACAGTCAGTAGCTGACTGACAGTCTGACTCTGTACACAAAGAGTCGTTGGGCTGAAGCCCAACGACTCTAATAAGAGCCGTTGGGAACAGCCCAACGTCTCTTCATTAGCTGCTTTACTGTATAAATAAGGGTGTTTAAACCCATTGTTATGTGTAATAGTTGAAGGGGTTTTTGTCCCCTTATGCTTATCAATATAGTGCATTTGAAGCACTTCTCTTCTTTCTGTGGTGTAAAGCATTTGAATGCCATTTTGTGCTGTCATATATTTTGAGTGTTTAAAGGATCAAGTTATTTGAAACTTGATTGTGTGTAAGGCAAATTCACAAACATATCATCACATTCTTCCAAATTTTAACTATCAAATTTGGTAGTGGAAGTCCTGGTCATTTAAGTGATAGGAAATTATGAGCTTCAAAGTGAACTTCAAATAACAAGACACCTTCTAGTTCTGATATGTTTAAATGACTGAATTGAGAAATGAAAAGGAGTTCATAGAGTTGACACTAGCCTACAATTATTCAACAACGAAGAGTTTCAGTTACAAATTTGATCAGCTAAGCACTACCCACAAGCTCACAAATGAGCTCAATCAGGAGATTGTCATTGGCTCATCCAGCCATGATGATCCTCCCCAGTTCATCATGATCAAGGCCAAAGACTCAGTTTTTTTTTTGCTTTTTTCTTACATTGAATTAGACTGTGTAATAATTAACAAGATTAGCCTATCCAAAATATGATCTGGTTCACGTACCTAGAGTGGACCATACGAACAGGAAAACTTATGTACATAGAAATATGTAAAGTTATACAACTCTGCAAGTTGCGCTTGCAAATTGTTTTTCAGCTTTACTTTCCCACAAAATATTATGCAACCTTTCTCAGTGATCTAAAGTTCCATTTTACCCCTATCAACAACCTTGGAGCTGATGCTGGTGCTGCCCGTGGATCTTTTGAATGCTTTACCTTGTTGCCTTTCATTGGATGTTCTTCAAATTTAACACAGCTGATCATTGTGGAATGTATCTTTATAAATGTGTATCTTCTCATAGATTAAAATAAAGTTCTGAGTTGCTAAAATTTCAAATTAGTACCGTACTTAGATATTAATGGTGAGCTATGTCACAAAGATACGTGGATACAAGAATGTGTGTCATGGGTTCGATTCTAAAATTCTTTTATTTTAAATATAGGACACGAAGGCACAGGGTTTTTTAATCAATAAAATATATTTTTTGATATTTTAGTATTAAAATATCTTTTTACTGAAATAATGCCAAGAACTATAAAAAGATAATAAAATCTGAATGATTTTTGTCAGTGTCCATGCCCACGTGTCCAAGCTTGCCTGCTTGTGAGGGACACACCACCACAATGGCGTGTCCCTGTGACAGAGATGGTGAGCAGGACGCTACTTGGAATGCAGTTAACTTTTAACCATGAAATTAGTTTCAGCTTTCAGGTTAAGATGTACATGCAAGTGTATGAGGACGAAAAAATTTATCTTGTCCATCAGCTTTGGAAGTTTTTAGACTCGGTGGAGGAGGGCACAATATTTTGGTCACAAAATCTTGGTAATCAAACATGGGATTAGAAATCCAATGTTGTAATTCATTTTGTAAAAAAACATGGAGCCTAAGATCCTCACTGTGACCTTCTGATCGAAGATCCTAGGATCTTAGATCACTTTGGATCTAAGATCCGAGGCATTTAACACACTGTTAGAATAAATCAACCTATCTATACCCATAGATATCAGTGATATTTATGAAATATCATGGTTTTTGCATGGTACTGCCATTATATTTCATGATCTCTTCTTTTTTCTTATTCTATACCTACATATGATTTTTTATTTCTTATTTTTGTATTCTTTACAAAAGGTTTATACCTGTTTGTGCATTTTACTGAGAAATACTATCAAAACCTAATATTCTTCTTCACATTAGAGTTTATAGCATTTTCACTGTCAATATTATACTGGGATTGTAGAAAAATCCTATAATAGTCTAGGAATGTCTTGCCAAAAATCTTGTCAAGGTCGATATCTTGTCAATGGTATGTACAAATGCATAAGTATTGTGCCACGTATAAAGCAAAAAACGTATGTGAAAATGAAATTTCAACAATCTTAACCAACCTTTGTACTAAAATGAAGGTACCCAAAATGGTGTTAACATACCTAACAAAATATCTTTTGTTATCAAACCCATTTTTTGCAGCATCATATGCCATGTAGTCAAGCTATAACTTGTAGATCCATAAGATTTCATATGTTTGTGATTCTCCCATTTGTGATGACTCATTACGTTTGATTGGTGAAGCACATCCATGAGCCCCATCCACACCGTAGAACCATAAGCATTTTATTTACATCATGACAAAAACACTAGTCTTCTGACAACTAAATTCTGTATTCAAACTCCTTGAGCGGAAAGTAACACCAAGACTTCAGGCACAATTTCCACCTCTGCCCAAAATAATACAGTGACCTTTGTCAGTGAATGGTTGAATTGTCTCATTAAAGGCCGACATGGGCCCAACTAATATCAAGAAAACCAAGACGTCATCTAGAATTACATACTTGTCTGCAATAGTTTTGTCAGTCTCCAAACTCATTAATTACAGAGTGGCACTATTGCTTGGTGTTTCAACGTTGCAATATAAGAACATCTACATCGATAAAAGGTAATCCCAAAATTTTGCAACTAATAGTGTCATCAGCCTAGCTCTAAACCAAAAGATATGAAAACCAAAGCCCTGTTCAAACCTGAAACACAAATAGTTTAATATTTTTTCGCACCAAATCTTTTCCTAGACCTCCATCCCAAGTGAGAGATGAAGGCTAGGATTGATTAGATTTTGAAACAAACTTTCTGTTGCTGTTTGCAGCAAAATAACATGAGCAACTGAACACAACAACAGCCACCAAGATAACGGCTCTCAATCCAGATGAAAGGTAATCTTCCGACCATTTGACTTCTCTAGGGGTGTTTGGAAACAAAACCAGATATTTAATTTTCTGGTTTATATTTTTACTGGTTCTTAAAACCTTAGATGTTTCTTATTTTTTAAACAGCAAAATCTTGTTTGTATGCATTTTAAATTCTAGAAAGAAAAAAAGAATGTTTGACTGCTTATCTAAAATTATTGATTTTCACTATCTTATGACTGCTAGTAGATTGTTTTACAAAACAAGTAATTCAAAAATAGAATTTGCAAAAGGTAATTTCTAAATTAACCCAAACCCCAAACCCCCACCCCCACCCACCCACCCACCCACACACACACACACACACACACACACAAAGTGCAACTTAACACAAGAGGTACTCAGAACCAGCAATAATGAAATTATAGAGTGACACTAGAAAATTTGAATAAGGTTATCAACTTCTTGCCTACTCTTTCCCAAAATGAATTATTCAAATCCTCATCATAGAAGCTTGTTTAGCTAAAAGATAACATGTGGAACACAAAAAGGTGCCAAAAACATCAAAACTAAAATAAAACAATGTAATTCCATTCTTCATTCAACCAAAAAGAAAGTCATTGAGAGTAAAGAAATGCCTCCCTTTGGTGCAGCAAGAGATGGGGAAGTTATTTCCATCATTTTAACAAATAATTGGCCCACAATATCCAAAGTTTCCTTCAAATAACCAAATAGCATTGATTTTACTTGTGGTAACTCCAAGGATCAGAAACAGATGGGCCTGAATTTTACAATAACCATCAAGAAAACTCAATGAGAGAGAGAGAGTCTATCACAGGAATGCCATTTTGGTTGCATGTCCCTGGTGACACGAACCTAACATGCTATGACACACTAACATGACCCGGACATGTATGAACATTGTTTTAATATTTTTAATAATTTTAAATTATATTTTAATAAAATTTATTTTATATGTTAGAATATCAAAATAGGCTTTATTATTAAACAATTAAATCCTCATACCCTATCCTTGTCGCGAGCTCCTGTCACACTTCGGGTCGTACTAGCATCATTGTGACATAGGTGACCATGAAGGATTGATGTGAAACGGTCGTAGGGTGGAGGAATAGAAGGTAGACAACCAAGGCGGCACAAGAGAGCAGGCCAAAAAGTGGATGTAATCGGGAAAGAAAGAGGCAGCCCATCTTTTCAGATAATTTGTTTCAGGCAAAGCTTCAATCTTTTTGTTCTTCCAACTATTAGTCGAAACCAATTTGAAATTTTATATATCTTTTGCTAACCGAACACCTAAAAATGAAAAATTCTGGAACTTTCGCTTTCAAATACCCTGTTTATCCAGAGAAACAGATCCGAATAAGGATTCTTTCGCATTAATACCATAAAGCTAAACGAAGGGCTCTTCTGCATCCACATCATTAAAGGCCGATTCTGACTCATACTACCATGGGCACAATCCCTAAAACAACAAATTCTCTTACAGCATTGAATCTAACTTAATATAACCCCAACCCTAACTCTACCTAGAAAAGAAGAGCTATTCTCATGAAAACCCCTAAAACAAACTAACGACGTCGCGAGCAATGCTCTGTATACCAATAAAACAACGAAGAAAACCCCTGACCGTCCAATTCCATGCAAAAACAAAGAAAACAATGAATATGAAGGCAAAAATAACAACAACCCTAGCAAATACCAATTGCCCAGAACACACTGCATCCTTCAGAACCCCATAAATTCTCCGAGTGCGGAAAACACGAAACCCCAACAACCCAATATCGAAAAAAAAGAGGGAGCAAAGGCGGAAAAAAAAGAGATTAGGGGTACCTGAGTGCCTAAAGAATCAGCAAGAGCTTTTCGTGGGGATCGCAGAGAAATGTGAGATCGGTAGAGGGATTCCGTCGCCCCCGCCGGTATCCAGAACCCTAACCCTAATTGGAGCTCGCGAGCAGAACCAGAAGAGAGAGAGAGAGAGAGAGAATGATGAGGGTATTTAAGAAATTCTGACTTGTTTTTTCCCGACGAGGTTCGGTCGTTGGAATTTCTAGAGATCGTTCGGGGACTGGATAGAGGCCGTACGGGTCATGCGACCACTAAGTGAGTTCCTTGGTCTTGGTGGATATGGATCCTCAACTACCTGTATCCGTTACCCAAAATAAAAGGGTGTGAGTGTGAACAGATGGATTGAGCATTGTAGTGAGGAAAGACAACGGGTTTGGATTTGATATAATCGCATCCGTTTTCTTTTTAATGCTTCCGAAGTGGGCAATCTCCAGGTGGGTTCACTGACTCCCAAGCCCTTACACAGCCCACCAGTGAAAGGCACATGCATACCTGGTGGGAGTTGAACTTGGAATAAAGGGGTCAACACCTTCGCCCAAACCTGAGATTTGATTGGGAGTTTTGAATTTAAGTTTGAATCTAGGTCTGGATTTGATGGTGGATATGGATTCTTTAGTACTTGTATCCATATCCAAATTAAAAAGGGTGTGACAAATGGATTAATGATCATCGTAGTTGGAGATGTTGAGGGTTTGGATCTTTTTAGTTGGATTTGGTAGCATCAAATTATTAATCGGACTCGGATTTGACATGGAGCGTTGCATCCACACTTGGATCATGATCAATTTACCAAGAATCCACACTTGGATCATGGTCGAGGAATCCACATGTGGATTATTAATCGGACTCAGATTTGGGCATGGATTTACGAATAATCCACACCTGAATCATGTGTTTTCAATGAAAAAATGATATCTAGAGCCTCACAAATTTACAAAGATTTTGAACCGTTGATTTTTCCAACCTTATAAAAACCCACCCATGTGTCTGAATTGAATTCTTCAAGAGTTGATCCCTAAAAAATCAAGTTCGTAGATCACATATGTACGTTCAAAATTTAAAAATAAAATGAAAAAACCTCGAAAAACTCATTTAGCAGATATCATTTTGCACCTAACCATTTCTTTCTCTCTCTCTCTCTCTCTATATATATATATATATATAGAGAGAGAGAACATTCACCATTCAACATTACCAAAATACATCCAACAGAATATTGGATGGGAGAGACAAAAGAGAAACATAAGAGCAAAACAACCACAATCTAGATGGTGATTGTGCATAGATCAGAGTACAAGCCGATCAGCCCCTCCCCCCTACTATGTAACTTAAGAGCCAGATACACATCAGACATGACCCGTTGCCCAAGCCTTCCGAAATCGAATTTGATGCCCCTGAAAAAGATGTCGTTTCTTTCGGTCCATATGACCCACCATGTTGACAGCAACCAAACCCGCCACAATAATCTCCATTTTTTTTTGTGTCGTACAATCCTAGGACCAAGCAAGAGGTCCCGAATAACGGAGCACGGACGAGTTTGAACAGGTGGCGCACCCCAAGTTTGAAAAAATAAGTCTAGAACGACCGGGCAAAGCCAAAATAGGTGAGTCGTGTCCTCTACAACCTTCTCGCAAAGAACGCACATGCTTGGAGAGAGAGAGAGAGAGAGAGAAATGTGTAGGTGCGAAGTTAATATGTGCTAAATGAGATTTGCTAACCTTAGGGTGTTTTTTTAGCAGTTTTGACCCCATAAATGTGTTGGGCATGGTCGGTTTAGGAGGAATTCACACATGGATCATGTCTTTTAGATGAAAAAAAATGATATTTGTAGCCTTAAAAAATTATAAAGATTTTGGGCCGTTTATTTTTTTTAACCTCATAAAAACCCACCCATGAGTTAGAAAAGAACGCTTCAAGTGTTGATCCCTATAAAATCAAGTACATCACATCTTTATTGTCGGAATTTGAAAATAAAACAAAAAAACTCTTAAAAACTCATGTAGTACCTATCATTTAGCACCTACCCATTATTCTCTCTCTCTATATATATATATATATAGAGAGAGAGAGAGAGTAATGAGTAGGTGCAAAATGAAATATGTTAAATGATACGTGTTAAATAGATTTTTTTGTCCAATATTTTTTTGCAGTTCCAACCCCATAAATGTGATGGGGATGGTCTATTCACGAGAAATCCTTTTGATGAAAATTTGATATTTGGAGCCTTGAAAATTTATAAAGATTTTGGATCGTTGATTTTTTTAACCTTATAAAAAGCCACCATGCGTGGGACTCGAATAGTTAAAGAGCTTATGCCTATAAAATCAAGTACATAGATCACATCTATACGACCAGAAATTAAAAATAAAATGAAAAAAACCCTGAAAAACTCATATAGCACATATTATTTAGCATATTTCATTTAACACGTACCCATTACTATATATATATATATATATATATATATATATATAGTAGAGCGTAAGTGCTTGAACATTAGGTACTTGCGATAAGTGCTTGATGTATTTTTCAGGTTTTTTTTCATTTTAGTTTTAAATTCTAACCATACATATGTGGTCTATGTACTTGATTTTATAGGAATCAACTCTTGAAATATTTGATTCCGATACATGGGTGGATTTTTATAAGGTTAAAAGAAATCAACGGTCTAAAATATTTGTAAATTTTTTAAGGTTCCGAATATCACATGTTACCGGTGTGGATTCCTCTTAAATCAACCATGCCCAACACATTTATGGGGTCAAAACTGTAAAAAAGAACACTCAAAGAGCAAAAAACCCCATCAAGCACACATTGCAAGCACCTATTGTTCAAACACCTATTCTCTCTTTATATATGGGTAGGTGCAAAATTGATGTGCTAAATGGATTTTCTGCCATTTTGATGTTTTTTTTCATAGTTTTGATCCCATCAATATGTTGGCCATGGTTGATTTACGATGTATCCACACTTAGATCATGTGTTTTTGATGAAAAAAATGATTTTTGGAGCCTAAAAATTTTACAAAGATTATGGACCGTTGATTTTTTGAACCATATAAAAACCCACCCATGTGTGCTAATCCAACACTTCAAGAGCTGATCCTTATAAAATCAAGTACATAGATCACATTTGTAGGTCAAAATTTAAAAATAAAACAAAAAACCCCTAAAAAACTCATTTAGCACGTATCATTTGGCACATACCCATTACTCTCTCTCTATATATAATCACTATATGATAACTAAAATATGAGAACTAGAAATATGGGCATTTTCAACACTTTTTTGCAAATCCAACCATGTGGATATGCTTGGCATGATGAATTTGCTAGGCATCAACCATTGGATCTTGTATTTTTGATGAAGAAATATGATTTTTGAATGCTTGAATATTTATAAAGATTATGAGCCATCGATTTCAAAGCCTTAAAAAATTCTTGTTTATGCATCAAGATTAGATGATTCAAGAGGGGGTTCTTATAAAACCATGCATGTAGTTAGATTCAAGAGAAAAGAACAAAAATCCATGGCAATCGTGATTCACACGTTAGTTTTCATATTCTCAGTTCTCATATTCTAGTGACTATATAGAGAGAGATAGAAAGAGAGGAAGAGTAATGGGTACGTGCTAAATGAGTTTTTCAGTTTTATTTTTTTTAATTCTGACCATAAAAATGTGATCTATGTACTTGATTTTTTAGGGATAAACTCTTGAAGTGTTTGATCCACACATGGGTGGGTTTTTATAACATTAAAAAAATCAACGGTCTAAAGTCTTTGTAAATTTTTGAGGCTCCAAATATCATTTTTTTTAATAAAAAACACATGATCAAGGTGAGAATTCCTTGTAAATCAACCATGTCCAACACATTTATGGGGTTGGAACTGTGAAAAAAACACTGAAAGAGAAAAAAACATTTAGCACCTACTCATCTCTCTCTCTCTCTCTCTCTATATATATATATATATATATTTATGATGGTTCTGACTGCTTTCTCATTCTGTTCTTTCAAAATAGCATTTTTTGTGGGGTTTTTTCTCACATCTAAAACCATAGATGTGATCTATAGGTTTTGTTTAGTGGGAACAGGCTTTTGGATAATCGGAATTTGATATGTATACAAGTTTTTTGGTGATCCAAAATCAATGGGCATGAACCAATTAGTTTTCTTGGCTCATAAAAATATATTTTTTTCGTCAAAAAAACATGATCCAAAAGTCAATTTTCAGTAAATCAAACATGTTAAACACATCTAACAATTCAGATCTATCATAAAACACTTCAAAACTATGAGGCAAAATGAAAATTGGGGCCTAATATGTTCAGTTCTCTCTCTCTCTCTCTCTCTCTCTATATATATATATATATATATATATATATATATATATATATATATATATATAGTCACTAGAATATGAGAACTACAAATATGGGCATTTCCAACACCTTTTTTGCAAATCCAACCATGTGGATATGCTTGGAATGATGAATTTGCTAGGTATCAACCATTGAATCATGTATTTTCGATGAAAAAAATGAGAATTTTGAATGCTTGAATATTTATGAAGATTGAGTTGTTGATTTTAAAGCCTTAAGAAAATCTCATTCATCCATCAAAATCAAATGATTCAAGAGCAGGTCATTGTATTCAAGATATAAAAAAAATCCATGATAATCACACATGTTAGTTCTCATATCCTGGTGACTCTCTCTCTCTACATATAGTCACTAGAATATGAGAATTAAAATATGAGAACTAGAAATATAGGCATTTTCAACACTTTTTTGCAAATCCAACTATGTTGATGTGCTTGGCTTGGTGAATTTGCTAGGAATCAACCATTGAATCGTGTATTTTCGATGACAAAATGTGATTTTTGAATGCTTGAATATTTATGAAGATTATAAGTCATTGATTTTAAAGCCTTAAAAAAATTCTAATTTATGCATCAAAGATGATTCAAGAGTGGGTTCTTATAAAACCAATCATGTAGATCACATCACTTCGGTTAGATTCAAGAGAAAAGAACAAAAAAATCATGAAAATCATGGTTGACACATTAGTTCTCATAATATAGTGACTATATACTCACATCATCAGCACAATATCAGCTAGATATAACCTGTGTAACACAATATATCACCACTCAATCTAAATCCTAAAAATTTCCAAAAAAATAGGCCAAAAAAAGGTCCTGATCACTAGTTGATTAAAAAATTCATGTTTTTACCTGTATTTTTTCTTTCTTTTGAAAACTTGCTATGCTGAACACACCAGGGTTAGATTAAGTCAAAACAACTTGCACATATAAGTTCCAACTTATTGATACAGTATGCACATTTGCATTGAAGACATATATATATATTGGCTACTAATGAAGGCTCAAAACTAATGAGCTAGAAATCATAGGTGCAAGTTGTATGGACTCAATCTAACCACAGATGTGTGCAACTGGTTTGTTTGCTAAGGATCAAGCTTTGGATTGTGCTTTTGTGATATAAAAATGTGATCTTTTGAGTTGTGAAATTTTGACACATTGTGGCCCTTGATTTTTGGACCCCTTTAAAAACTTAATTACTTGTCATAGTCGCATGATTCAAAACAAGTTTCCTACTAAACAAACCATGTAGATCACAACCATAACATTTGATCTACAAAAAAATCAGTATTTTTTTTAAGAAAAGAGTGATTTCTACTCATCAGTACCTTCATTAGTAGCCAATATTTAATATTTACCCTATATATATATATATGTATGTATAAAACTTGTTTAAGCATATATCATGCTCACAAGTCAGTCAAAAAATTTCAGCAAACAATCCTGCGATAAATTAAAAAAAATGCTTTTTTGAGTAGCATTAGGAAAAGCTCAGTATTTTAAATTTAAAAAATAAGAAATATAAAAAAAACATATGAAAATATAAAAAAATGGAGAACCCGCTAAAAGTTGCAATATATTGAAAAGGATGATTTTTTTGAATTTATTGCACTTTTATCATGATTTTAATGTTTTTTGTGGAATTATTGCTATAAATTCATAATGTTGGTGGTGTGACACACAACACACAGACACATGCACACACTCAAACACCCACAATGATTAAGTTTTGGAACTCGTTTCCCTTCATCTCAAATTTCTGAATCTCTATAACCCACTTGAAGTATTTGTGACCTCTGATGCAAGAATTCAGGGGAAACCATTGTGAATAAAACAGTTTCCAATATTAAAGATATGGATACCATCTGTGAAAATATAAACTTACCTTTTTCATAGAAATGTGGTTGTTAAACAGAATCAGTCGGATCCTAAAAATAAGGATCTTATCACCAAATGTAAACCACTATGATTCTATAAAGATTAGCCTCTCTCGTTGTGACATTATGTGAAAAGAGAGAGGTTCAACATCGTGGACATAGGCTGATTTTGCTGAACCACGTTAAATCGTCTTTTGCATCGGATCATCATTCTCCTTTTCTGTTAAAGCATTTACATGGTATTAGAGTCTCACAAGGCTTGGTTTGTCTTTGTTGTCTGTTTATTCGTATTTTGGGCTGCACAAATGGCGAGCAATGTGGTTCTTCGTTTAATCTCTCTTCAGCTTCGATCATCCAATGGAATGCGTTTTCCAGCTTGGTCTCTGTCCAACTAGATCGTTCCAACTACTTGTTATGGCGTTCTCAAATCGAAAGTGTGATGGTGAGTCAAGATCTTATGAGGTATGTTGACGGATCATACCCTGCTCCTGAACAGTTCTTGAATAATAAAATCAATCATGAATATCACTCTTGGCAACATGCCGACCAACTTGCCTTAAGTTGGATTAAGGCAACAGTTACCATATTGGAAACTTGTCTCTTTCTAATGGCTCCTCAAAATTCGTCTTAAGAGATGTTTTGCATATTCCTAACATTCAGAAAAACTTGCTATCCATTGCTAAGTTTAACACTCAGTTGAATTCACTGCTAATGATTTTATTGTTAAGGACTTGCAGACTAGGCAGATTCTCCACAAGGGACACAATGATCACGGTTTGTATGCCTGGACTCTCTTAGTAGCTATAAATAAAGAGGCACATTCGGTGTTTAAGAGACCCGCCTCCTCTCTCAGTCTTTGGCATTTTCGATTAGGGCATACTCATGTTCAGAACTTGAAGAAGATGATGTCACATAATTAACTCATAGATGTGCCTGGTGACAATCATGATTTATCTTTTTGTTCTTCATGTGCATTGGCTAAGATGCATAAGTTACCTTTTAATAAGTCAGTTTCATGCTACTGCTCCTCTTCCTCTTTTGCATGCTGATGTGTGGGGGCCAGCTCCTTGTGCTTCACGAGAAGGATACTTATACTATCTTCTCATTATTGATGATTTTTCTCATTTTACATGAATGTTTCCTCTAAGAAAGAAATCGGATGTGTTTCCTTGCTTTAAAACCTTCAAAAATATTATAGAAAAGCAGCTTCATCAGCAAAATCATACATGGGATTTGGTTCTTACAAATCCTAAATACAACATCATTGTGAGTCGTTGGATTTATAAAATTAAGAAACATGCTGATGGAAGCATAACCCAGTTCAAGGCTAGGCTGGTGGCGAAAGGGTATAGCCAGAGAGAAGGCATTGATTATTTTGATACATATAGTCCTGCTATTAAACCCACTACTATACATCTTGTTTTATCCGTGGATGTCAACAACAAATGGAGACTTCACCAGCTTGACGTCAACAATGCCTTCTTGCATGGTTTCCTGAAAGAAGAAGTCTATATGAACCAACCCACAGGCTTCGAAGACTCATCCAATCCCACTCATGTGTGTCGCTTTAACAGATCCCTCTATGGACTTAAGCAGACACCTCGGGCATGGTTTCAGAGACTCGGTGATTATTTACAGTGTCATGGATTTCATGAAAACAAGGCAGGCACATCATTGTTCATTCGGGACACTCCCGCTGGTGTTATTTGCATCCTCATCTATGTTGATGACATTCTTATCACAGGGAGTTCAAGCATAGACGTGCAACAAATTATTACCCAATTCAAGAAGGAATTTTCCACCAAAGATCTAGGAGACATCCACTATTTCCTTGGCCTTGAAATCACTTGTCACCAATCGGGTCTTGTACTTTCACAACACAAATATATTATGGATATTCTCAACCGGTCTCAAATGGAGCATGCTAAAACCATGGTTACTCCTACTACTCCCAATGTCTCTCTGTCCAAGAACGACAGGGAACTATTACAAGATGCTATTGTATATAGGAGCATTGTTGGAGCACTTCAGTATGTTACTCTCACCAGGCCAGACATTGCTTTTTCCGTCAACAAAGCTTGCCAGTTCATGCATGAACCAACAGAGGTTCACTGGAGTCACGTCAAAAGAATACTACGGTATCTTAAAGGCACTATCAATCATGGGCTGGACATCTCAGAATCTCCAAATATGAACTTGACTGCCTACTCTGATGCTGATTGGGCCGGTTGTCCCGATGACAAAAGGTCGACTAGTGGGTTCATAACCATGCTTGGCTCAAATATTATTTCGTGGAGGTTAAACAAACAACACACAGTTTCTCGATCAAGCACAGAAGCCGAATACAAGGCCATGGCAGGAGCAGTGGCAGAACTTCTATGGCTCGAAACTCTTGTTAAGGAACTAAAGCTTCCTCAAAGTAACACACCAGTACTAAAATGTGATAACTTAGGAGCCACATATCTGGCAGCTAATCTTGTGTTTCATGCCAGGACTAAATACATTGAAATTGATTATCACTTTGTCCGAGAACGAGTAGACTCCAAGGAAATAGAGGTCCAATTTGTTAGATCTGAAGACCAACTTGCCGACATCCTGACAAAGGCGCTTCCTGGACCTCGCTTTCATCAACTTAAAGACAAGCTTAATCTCATTGATATGGAGATCAACTTGAAGGGGCGTGTGAATAAAACAGTTTTCAATATTAAAGATATGGATACCATCTGTGAAAATATAAACTTACCTTTTCATATAAATGTAGTTGTTAAACATAATCAGTCAGATCCTAAAAATAAGGATCTTATCACCAAATGTAAACCACTATGTGTAACGACCCGATCCGGGGCCTCTCGAGCCCGGGTTCGTGGACGTTAGTTCCCAGAGGGAAATTTCTCCATAATCTCAAAAACAGCTCAAAATCGTGCCAGAATTTTTTTTTCTTTTATTCAATACTTGAAGGTTCATACATCCATTTACAATAGCATAACCATCCAAAGACAAAAGCAGAATAAAAAGTAAAGGAAAATCATACTTCTGATGTGGCTGATGTGGCAGAATCGTACTAAGTCCTGAGAGTGGTGGCAGCAGTCCCTGAACCTACAGTTGCAACCAAAAGAAGGGGGTGGGTCTACAACCCAGTAAGATTCCATTTATAAATAGACACGATCGTTGCAACTGTAGTGAGCTCTAAGCTCCTAGTCTTAGTTTAGTTTGCTACTTATGCACACATGTTAGTTATGAGTTTTACCCCTTTTACCGCATCTCTATTATCATTTTCAGACAACTCTTCTATTCTAATCGGCTATTCCGGACATAGCCTCCTCGGGCGTAGCAACCCATGTAGACAACTCAGAGTCTACAATGTTGGCCAGACTTATGAACCACTCACAAACAACGTAGTCCAAACCGGCCCAGACTACGAACACAGGTGCTGCAGCAGCTCGCCGGTTGCAAGCCGGGAGCGAAGGGACTCAAACGGTAGCTAGCCGAAGAGCCAGGGTGGCTATACCTGCCCCCAAGGAGCTATACCTGCCCCCAAGGTTTTGTGGTTCATGCTACGTCCTACATGTGTCTAGTGGGCAATGTTTTAACCCCTAAGGGTTACCTAGAAACGTCTGAGATATTCCCAGGTTGCTTAAGAGGTACACACCTCAACATTTCCCCAGACCATGCCTCCTAGTAGAGTTCCCATCATACATTTGGTGGTCATCCTATAGACAACTTTTACTCGACATTCACACCTTGAATTTTGTGTGTTATACAATCCTCAATGTATATCCACTAATTACTTTTTAACCCATGTTTACATGTCTGAACTGTTAAGGATGGTAACCCACCCTAGATTAATTCACGACCCTTACAATGCCCCTCCCAAGGCATAAGCGTGACATATCCCCAAGGTAATACCTATCTTGAGACTTCGAAACTCTACCCTCAATTTTCACTTAATACATCAATCTCATACATGCAATCATGTCATGCCACATTTATTTCATCACTCAGAAAATATGCATGATCAGGTTTAAGCATCACACTTGAACTTTATAGATTCCTAAGCATGCAAAACAGTGTCTATCCTCAATAACAGAACTAGCATACTTGAAGCATTGGAATCACATTAAAGAATGCCTAAACTAGCTAGCATGTGTTTTAATTAACTAAGGAGGAATTTGCAAATGTTCACTTACCTGAAACGCTTAAATTCCAATCGCAACCCTTGATCTGAAAACAACGAATACCTCATATCATCAAAATTACCAAAACACCCTTAAACTTAATTGTCGACTCTGACTCCATTCTTTCAGAGTTTGTTCACACATCCCCTACTAATAGACTCTACCCAAGCAGTAGAATCCATGGATTCAAGAATCACATAGATCTGACTTCGGGCACTTAGCTATGCCTTGTATATTTTGTGTAAACGTATCAAGGGCAAAATGGTCTTTTTGCTCTTTCAATGACTCCTATGTCCTCTTTACATCATGTTATATTAAGATCCACATCCATAATAGAATTTGACCACTTAGGTCATCAACTCAACTATGATTTGGATCATGGATTCAGTATTCTTGATCCAAACCTGCTTGAAAAGGGTTTGTATGGATCTAAACCAGGTCGTCTAATTGAATCCAATCTGAGTTTTGGGTACAACTGAGATCCAAACCCAAATCCAATTTGTAATGGAAAAATCGAGTCTTCGCTACTTCGATTTTTCCACCGCACTCGATAAACCAATCACACACGCATCCGATTTGTCTCAGTCTAGACTTAGTCGGTCTGACCCATATTGGGTCTACCTTTGGTTTGGACCGAATCTATCCCCCATCACAAACCCGATTCCATCTGCTTACTAGTCAGGACCCGACTTGGTTCGTTAAGACCGAGTCAGTCTGTCAGAGTACTCAGACCCTAGCTCGGTTTGCGTCGATCTGGCTCGATCCGGTCATGCTCAAACTGGGCAAAATGGCTGACTTAGTCTGCAGAAAATGCATACCGATTCTGCCCTGCATAAATTCTGCAAAAGTACTGGCAACACCATTGTTGCCGAACTGTTGCATCTTCTGCAACTGGTCGGTGCACGTGGTGATGAGGGCGGCGATCTGACATACTGCCTCCATGCGACAGCCGATCCTCTCCTCCCCATTTTTGTCACCAACGAGAGGCAACGACAGAGGGGAAATCCCTCTGTCGTTCTCCTTCTTCTATTGCAAGGCTGGGACAGGGTTCTCCCTGTCCCTGTTTTTTTTTTCTTCAACTCACCGACAACAGAGAGGTTGCCAGTGACCCCTCCCCCTGCATTCGGACAAAGCACGAAAAAGGGAGACTCACCTGACGGCGATCAGCGATGTCTGCTCTTGTTTCTCCTACGTGCTTCCTCTCTGCTCCTCTGGTGATCGAATGGGGAGATGAGAGGAGGCCCCCCCATGGCTTTTATAGCCATGGGGGTTGCTCGGTTACCCCCTCCCACCTTCAGAATTAAATGGGGGCAGCCCGCTTCCTCTCCCACGATCTGATTCGTGGGAGAGGAAGGGGCGTAACCCCCTTCTCCTTCCGTAACCCCCCCACGATGGGGGGAGCGTTACACTATGATTCTACAAAGATTAGCCTCCCTGGTTGTGACGGTGTGTGAAAAGAGAGAGGTTCAACATCCTACGTTAAACCGTCTTTTGCATATGATCTTCATTCTCCTTTTCTCTTAAAGCATTTACAACCATCACTCATCCATTAACACACTCTAAGCATTCAATCTCAACTGCTCATTTAGATTTATTTCTTCTTGCTGGACCCCCTTTGATTTACACACTGACATATCATATGTGGTGATGGGCCTGGTCATGGTGTTTCTGGTTTGGAACGGATCACTTTTTTTTTCCTGTTGGTTAAATCTAAATTCTTGGAGATAATAATTTCTTGAGCAAGGCATTTGCTAATCTAGCACATGGATTCCTTTAAGGTGGTGGAGATGCAGAAGAGTTTCATCCCGACAAGTTTGAGGATCAGTTCGATGGGCCGCATATGGCAGGTTGCTGGTGCATCTGAAATCCGACCCTCCAACACCATTTCTCAGTCAGAACCCTGTATCAGAGTCATTAGTATATCAGATGAGCAGCAAGCAACCATTTTAGAAGAAGCTGCAGTGCCTGGTGGCACTGAATTACTCAAAGGGCTGCAGGGGAAGATATTGGATGAGGAAGATGCAGCTGCATTTGCATTGGTTGCTGAAGCAGCAAACAAGGCAATGCACAATCTGTTGATCAAGCGGCAGTATCCTGCAGAGAAGCGAGAGCTGCGGAAGAAGAATAGGAGTGACAAGAAGCTTCAAGGCTGATGCTTTTGAAAGAATATCTTCGCAAGCCATCTTTTTCGCGTGTGTATGTGTGCACGCACACTCAAGAAGAGAATTGGTTGGTGAAGTTGCAAACAAGGTTGAACAATCTTCTAATCAACAGCGATATTATGCAGAGGAGCTCTTGCTTAAGTGAAGATTTTGCAGGCTGTTACAGAGAGAGAGAGAGAGAGAGAGAGAGAGAGAGAGAGAGCAATCATTCACATTGTTTCATCTAATTAAGAGAAAATCAACAATAGATAGTGAATTATTAAGATTCTGCCTCCACACCTTCCAGAAGAAACTAACAATTCTGGCAGGACTTGCTGTCTAACTCGTTAATTTTCAGATGATCGCACCGTTGGGTTGTTTATTTATCCGACCAGCAGCATACATCCGGAATAAGAATTCCATCTTAAAATGAGTTGGACTTGTGTTCCACAGAAGAGGGCTCTGTGCTGGGTGTTGCTGTGGAGTTCTCTCCCCTGGGATGCGAACATGCCCTTAGTGGGCATCGATGCAAACACCTTTTTAGTGAATAATTGATTGTCATTGTGTTCCTAGACAAGATCCATTAATTTATTCAACAATGATCTGTTGGTTTTGGGTGTGCGCGCTGAGTTCACCATGCATTAAACAAAGTGTCTGGATCCCTTGTGTTTAAGATTCTTTATGCCAAACAAACCGAATCAGCAGTTTGGGTACGCTCTAACCCCATCCTTGAGGTCCCCCGTCCCCCCTGCCCTCCAGGGAGTACGCCAGTCTTTGACCTTGTGGCAAGGGAAGCCACCCGTGGGTTTCGATCTTGTGACGTCCTGTCAACTTGGTGACATTCACAAGTCCCCTACCAGATGACAGGAGCCTATGTGGGTGGTGAAATACCTAGATTGAGTTTCTGTTATTGGTAAGATATAGGACATACTCGCTGGTAACCTGCCAACTTTGAAAAATAGATCTTCAGTTCAGGAAGGGTGAATCTATTGAGGACCTTCAGAATGACAAATTTCATACGAGCAACTTATGCACAAAGTAAAGCTGGCTGTAAAATTTTGAATATTGCTACAACAAGCAAGTGGAACATACAACAGCGTTGAATGGTGATGTTCCAGTTGCCGATATTGCAAAGTATCATACATGAAAACATGAACCTGCATCATAGGGCTCCACTCTGCGGCAAAATTGTAAGGACTCATTAGGTTAACTTCATACTGACAATTGGTTTGGCACAGTCGGAGCTGATGTTGCCCAAGTAACTAGTGCTCTGCATATTGAAATTCCCCTACGCATTTTTTAATGGCCTCATTTGCCTTTTGAGACTCTGTTCTTTCATCTCTTTTCTTCTTTTCCCTGCAAAATAGAGTCAATTTCTTTTAATCTCTTGTTAACTGTAGGGTAAAATGTTGTGTCAGGAAAATAAAGAGAAAACAAGTGCCACATTCCAAATTAATTGGAATGGGGGTAGTGCTTTGACTGAATGGCACTACCAAGAATCAATGTTATCAGTATCGGTGCGTATCGGCTGATACATATTGTATCACCAGAAAATCGATATGATTCACACCTGAATTGGTTATTTTTAATAAATATAAAAAATACTAAAAATTAATTTTTAATATTATTTTAATGGTTTTAACATGTGTTACGTTCTGATTGACAAGTAATATTTTATTATTATTTTTTTGGCTAATACAGAATGATTCACTTGAGTATCGGTATCGGCCGATACACCCAAACGGTTCAGGGCCAATACCGATACTAACAACATTGCCAAGAATAGTGATAAACATGAAACCATAGCCATCAATTTAGAAGGGATAACTTTCTTGTTTAAGAATAATAAAATAAAACATATACCCATGCAAAAATGGCCTCAACTATTTTATGCCTACGCATGGAAGTAAAATTAAGTCGATGAATCTTGTTAGTGGCATGGCAAGTTCCATGAAAGTGAATCTATAACAGAAAGTTTATAATGTTTTTGCATGAAAAGTAACGTTGGCAGAAAAGAGCAATGATTTTTCACCTATCTACATATTCCTTCAAGAGCTCCTTTGCTTGGACCAACTTGGAAAGAAGGTTGCGATATACATCAAGGTCCCTGTCAACACTCCGCTTGCTCACATTTAAGGCTCCACAAAGCTGCCAAGTTTAGAAGTTTAAACACATAATATGAGATTGATATCTTAAACAGGGCATCAAGACCCAAAAGATTAGCTTTCCAGCAACAGAAAGTTTTGCATCTATCAATTGGCACTATGCTAATAAAAACCCAAATACCAAAATAACTTGTACTATAAGAAGAGAAGGAAGAAGCTAACAAACATGATCAACATGAGGAGAATTATTAAAAATAAGCTGTAAACAGAACATACAGAAAAAAAAAACACCCAAAAAGAAGAACTTGCTCTTATGCTTCTCGAATCAACTCAATGCCAATTACATTATGCAACAACACGGCTCTGACAACTAGGATGGTAGGCTAGCAAATAAAGCACAGGGATAAGGTAAATTAGAATGCAGGACTCGACTTTGAATTGGAGCTACAAGTAGCATTGAGCTAACAGATGTACACAACTCAGGCTGTCACCCTCATGAAATGAATAATGCAATTTTTTCCTTTTGTGTAAAGAATGAAAGTAGCATTCCTGGTGAAACTAAAGATTGGTGACAAGAGGTTTCCAAAACAGAGAGGTGAATATGTACAGAAATCGAGAACCCCTACAAAAATTTCCAATTTTTGTGTTCGTGATCAAAGAAAGGATTGAAGCTGTTTTCCTTTTGCATACAACAAAATGTTAGTATGAATTCTTCCATATATGCAGGAAAAACTTGAGTATTCATCCTCAAATGTCCTCTCACCCCTTACAACCAAATGGTCACTGATTCACTATGCTAAAAGAAGCCACCGCTTACAAGCTATCATCCATTTCTTACCTTGGGCTTCTTTCCAAACTCCTAAAAAGGATTCTTGAGGCATGTAACTTCCATATCTGAATTGTATAATCCCGGAAGCCCCATCTCAGTAGAAGCTGAAGAGTCTCAGTGCCAAAAGGTACGTGCTGAATATTCTTCATCATAGAAGCAAAAGATGCTTCAACTTGCTAACTGTATCCCTTCTTTAACGTCAGGGCAAACCAGTGAGAGATGCAACCTTGCAAAAACTCTAGCTCTAAGAGTTTATTTCAACTCCAGCTTCATATTATCTTTGGAAATGGACAATGTCATGGCGCAACACAAGTTCAAATAAACAATATGATTTTTATTTAATTAAATTATGAAAAAAAATTAAAATTTTCAGAAAAGAAAATTTTGAATGTCGTTTGCACAACAAACACAATCAATACTGCATAAGTCGTAAAATTTGAAAAAATAAATAACACATTTGACAAGAATCACCTCTTACATCATCAGGTAGATCAGTTTCCATTTAAAGTAGATACAAATTAGCAACTGAACTAAAAGGATGCTTAAAGGAAAGCAAATTTAAGAACTTAAAAAGTGTTTTCTAAAATCAGCCTTCCTATATAACCTAATCTTACAGTAATAATTCTTAAAAAGCTCCTGCAGTGCTAATCTTCACAGCACCTTGAGAAAAAGAAAAAAACCAACAGTTACATTTATATCTACAAGATAAAAATCTCATAGAAACAAAAACATGCTCCAGCATGCAGAATCAAGAAACAATTTCAAGACTCCTGCATCAATAAATTATTGGTGAAATTTTTTGCAATGCTCCTGACCTACCAATCTTTCAATACAGTTGAACGCATTGTATTAATGTGGGATAGTTTCTAAAAAATTTCAACCAGTTGGAAATGATAATTTTCCTCCAAAAGAAGAAAAAGGGGGCAAAACAATGCCTGAGAAATCTCATTTATTTATTTTCCACTACAATGAAGAATAAAAACATGGAAGGATCATTTTCATAAGGCATTAGAAGGCAAGATATTACTTTCAACAAATAGTTGAAAAGAAAATCTATGGCAGGAAAAACCTTTTCCAGGACAGCTGGCTCTGTTGCATTTGTCAGCTCAAGAAGACGGAACAAGCCAACTGCAAACAATCGGCTATAGCTGAAATTCCCCTTACCACCAGCACGTTCAGAAATATCCTTTAATATAGCTTCAACTTCTCCTTCTCTTGATGGGAATTCAACTAGTGAACCTGCAGTCTGTGACTGAGCCCATTCTTCCAATTTTTTAGCATCATTCCTAACAGTGAATAGAGCAAGTCAACATAGTCTATCCAAGTGATGAAAAATCAAATGAAAACTACAGTAAAAAGGGCACTGTGATTACCACTTCATAAAAAAAAGTATATGTCCTAGATCCTTAATACAAAACAGTCATCGTACTCTCTATAGACTGTAAAATCCAGTTGTATGCTATAACATTATTGTCAATGCCAGTATTCATGGCCTTCAATGAAGATTGAGGAATCACTTAATTCTTATTAAACTGTCTAATAACCAATCAACTTTTCTTGTCCCATTATTTTCCTTAATAGCAGCAAGCAACCATGCAGACATGAATATTAGAGGGATTGTTTACTTCCATACCTATATTGTTCAGGATCCTCCTTTAGCGCTTCGATATATGCTTTAAATATCAAGTCTCGATCTTCATTACTAGGGTATCCTTCCATAAGCTGATCATAGACAGTTACAAACCCAAGTGCAAAGACATCATCATATTGATATGTCTTCTTATATCGCATCAGGTGCTGCTGAACAATCAGTTCTTGGAGAACAGTATTGTACACACTAGGAATGGGACTCTTGTAGGAGTTGAGAAAACCTTGTTTCGTTTCAGCTACAGTAGGCACATCTGCAAGATCAATCACATAATTGGTTCCTTGATTTTTACCAGGGTACAAGAACTTAGAACTATAATCATATCTATAATGTCAGATTCCCGAAAAAATGAAAAACTGAAAAAGTAGAAAATTAAGTCTGTCCATAGTCCATACCTTCCTACCTGGGTAGCAGAAACCAGTCATTATATATATATATATATATATATATATATATATATATAGAGAGAGAGAGAGAGAGAGAGAGAGAGAGAGAGAGAGAGAGTACGTTTACCGGAGTATGAACACAGATTTTCAATTTTTTTTCTTGAACCTCATCGTACTTATGCGATCTATATGCTTTGTTTTATGGGAACCGACTCTCAGATCGGCTGATTATGACACATAGCAGGATTTTTTAAAGCTTGAAAATGGATGGCTCAGAATTCTCACAAATATTTGAGCATCCAAAAATAGTACTTTTTCGTAGAAAATACACGATCCAACAATCAATTCCTAGCAAACGGACCGTGCAGAATGCATCTGAAGGGTTGGATTAGCGTGAAAAGAGTCAGAAATACCTAATTCACACTCTGGTGAATATACTCTCTCTCTCTCTCTCTCTCTCTCTCTCTCTGAGTAAACAGCTGCAGCCCCGACCCTCGCTCGCCTGAGGCACGCCGGAGCCCCCTTACCTTGCTCTGAGCCCCAGTGTCTCCCTGAACCTCACCGGCCCCGGCAACCCTCCCTGAACCTCACCGGCCCCTGAACCTCCCCCGACCCTCCCTCGCCTGAATGATTTAATGTCCAGGCTAATGTAGAGTTCCTCGTCGGAGCCCCCTTACCTTGCTCTGCTAGGATGACCCCGACCCTGAGCCCCCGTGTCTCCCTGAACCTCACCGGCCCCGGCACGCTAACCTGAGCCCCGACCCTCCCTCGCCTGAGGCACGCCGGAGCCCCCTTACCTTGCTTTGAGCCCCAGTGTCTCCCTGAACCTCACCGGCCCCGGCACGCTCACCTGAGCCCCGATCCTCCCTCGCCTGAGGCACGCCGGAACCCCCTTACCTTGCTCTGCTCTCTCTCTCTCTGTTAGGATGACCCCGACCCTGAGCCCCCGTGTCTCCCTGAAACACACCAGCCCCGGCACGCTCACCTGAGCCCCGACCCTCCCTCGCCGAGGCACGCCGGAGCCCCCTTACCTCCTAGCTTTCCCCTGACGACTCCTACCTCACTGTTTCCCTTTGAACCCCCTGATGCCCCGTTTCTCTCTCCCTGACTCTTTCCCTAAACCTCTCCAGCTCACCCGATCATCCTCTCCCTCATCCCCTCGCCAAAGCAGAGCCTCCATCCATCGACCTCCTCTACAGCTACGCCCCGCCATCGCCCGACCTTAGGGTCACCCTCTGCAGCGCCGTCCCTCACTGCTTCGGTGCCACCGTCGCCGAACCTCTGCAGCTTCTTCCCTCTCTGCATCGGAGCCACCATCACCTGCATGCACTTCCACCTCTAGTGCTGCCCTCCTCTCCTCCTCATATTGCCGCCGTAGTCGACAGCCGCAGGAAGCCGCCCCTCTTCTCCCTTCGCTGCTGCGTGTGGGAGATGCCCAAACAGTGGGAAGGGAGGAACGATCGTGGGTGGTGACGACCTTCTCCGTGCGGGCTCTGCAGCGACGCTCACCGCCGCTAAGGAGCCACCGTCGGCAGACCTCCCCTGCACGACGCCCCTCGCTGTGCCAGAGCCACCATCGCTCGACCTCCTCTACAGCTACGCCCCGACCTTAGGGTCACCATCGCCGGACCTCTGCAGCGTCCTCCCTCACTGCATCGGAGCCACCATCGTCGGACCTCTTCAGCGTCTTCCCTCACCGCTTCGGAGACATAACCAGTTGCAATCGCCTCGACCCCCCTCTGCAACCATCCAACGTCCCTCCGGCAGCCAGGTGCTCTCTCTCCTTTCTTCCTCATGAGTCGCTTGCCGCGTGTTTTTTGGGGTCTTGCTTCTGATCGCTCCTTGGGAGCAAATCAGAGGGCCCTCCATTTCATTCAGGATGCTCTTAATGACTGGGGCGCAGCATTCGCCCTTCGACGGTGGGGTTTCGATGTTGACCTGCCTTTCAGACTCAAGCATCAATTATTTTTCAATCTCTCGGATGTTCTTGGTTCATGCTTGGATGCGGGCTCTCTTCATATCTCGAACGTCAGAAAATTTATCCGTGCCGTTAGGAGAGAGCCTCTCGAAGCCTGTTCTGTCATGGCGCTGCTTGACCAGCCTTTCTTTTTTCGGGAGCTTCCGCATTGGGTCGTTGATCGGGGTTGGCAGCAGGTTCAATCTTCATGGCAACGCTCTTTTTGTGCCCTTCGCACAAGATCTCAGTTGCGACGCGCTAGACCGGGAGACTGGTGATGCGCATCATGTTTGTCTTTGAATTTTCAGAAACGCTTTGACTGCCATAGGTGTGGTTCATCTTTCCTTGCTCGTCGTCATCCTGTTTGGAAGAGAAAGCGAATAAATGCTCCTCACCAACATTCAACCGGGAAGCCTCTTGACTCCAACGAACCTTCTGTGTTGGGGACCCACTTTGCCTGTCAAAGTTCTAAGCGACCTTCGCGACGTACTTCTTTTTCGCCATGGGTGCAGATTGGAGATCTTCAGGAGCCGCAGACTTCTTTTCATGCCATTAAGATTGGGACTATCTGGGTCCCGGTCCAGTTATCACATGCTCTGCCAAGGCAGCTTACCAGGAAATCTTGTTCTAATACGGTTCCGGCTTTATCATCTACATCTTCGACGTTCGTTGCCAAACCCAGCACGTCTGCTCGACTTCTCGCTTCTCGCTTTCAACGGCCGTCGAATGTGTTGCTGGGGAGCCCTAAGATATCTGCCGCAACTAGTTCTGAATATTATCCTACTGGTGATAAGTCTATCATTATTCCACATGCTCATGCCCATCATGGTTTATTTGTTAGTGACTCTGTGCCTTACACGACTAGCGCCCCTTCTCGAGGTGGATCGGCAACTCGGTTAGACAGTCATGCTAAAGGTGAAAAAAGGTCAATTTTGTCATCGTCTTTCATTATTTTTCCATTGAGGCGCTTTGATTATATGGCGGTTCACATTATGGCGTTTAATGCTCGTTCGACTGAGGCTCACAGATGCATGATTATTGGTTTATCGGTTCCTTTTTCTTTATCGCCGGTCGTTACTGAGGCCACTATTACTGCATCTACCGTCACTGATTCTGTGTGTAGTTCTTGGAGGTGTGAGGCTCTCCCAAGTGTGGCTCTCCCTTCCTCTCCACCTGTTCCTCGACAGTCCCCCCCTCTGTCGCCCTTGTGTGTTGAGGTTGAAGAGGCAGCCCGGATGCTTGATATCTCTCTCTCCTCAGCTCAGCTGCATCATATAACTGTCGATATGGTATCTACCATTTCGGTAGTCTCTACTATCCTAGGTGGCTCATTAGGTCATTCACTTGATGTTGTCTCTGATCTAAGGGGTGATTCTCTCGGTCCTTCGAGGGCTACTCAGCGTATGGGGGTTGTTCGACACCGACAAGTTAGCAGTGGTAGTAGAAGCAAGAGGAGCAACCCACTCAATGTTACGACTTTCGATGGCAGGTCTCCACGAAGGTCAGCGAGGTCACACACACCCCGGATTTTTCCAGATTGTGTGTCATGAAGTCTCTTTGCTGGAATATCAGGGGCTTGAATTGCCCCACTAAGCGTAGGTTTCTGGCGAATTGGGTTAGTTAGGAGAAGCCTGACCTGATTGCTATTTGTGAAACTAAGATGGATGAAGTTTCTCGCTCTGTTGCCTCTAGTATATGGAGGGGTGCTGACTATTTTTTTAAGCCTGCGGTCAACCATGCCGGTGGCATCCTTATTTTGGGGAAGCAATCTTTAAATATTTCTCAACTGGACATGGGTCTGTTTTCTTTGTCTGTTGCCTTCACTTTGCAAGACAGTGGCAGGAGGGTTGTGGTCATTGTTGTATATGGCCCTAATCACGCTGTCATGAGGCCTGCTTTCTGGAACGACTTAAATAGGATCGTCGTCTCAAACGGGGAGTACCATTTTCTTATGGGAGACTTTAATTGCCTTTTGTCTATTCAGGATTCTAATAACCCCGTTCTTCCAAATCCATCTATGCGAGGTTTTCAAGATTTTGTTCATCGGCATCACCTGTACCCAATCCCTTTTAGTGGGGAGCGTTACTCTTGGTCGAATAGGCGAATTCGCCCATGCTGCAGAGTTCTTGACAGGGTTTTTGTCACTCCAAATTTGCTGGATCTCATTCCAGATGTCAAATGTGTCTTGCTGGCTCCTTCTATCTCGGACCATGGTCAGTTAATCACTACTTGGGGGGGTGGTTTTAATTCCGCCAGGAGTTTTGTGTTTGAACAATGGTGGCTCCAGGAGCCAGATTTTCATACTATTATTTCAGACTCTTGGAACAAGCCCTCCAATGAGCAGTGGGCAGCTATTCGGTGTCATGAGAAGTTGTCTCGTCTCGCTAAGGATATCAAAGCTTGGCTCCATAATCGAGACATGGTTAAATTTCAGCAAATGACTGCTTGGGAACAAGAGATTTCAGCATTGTATCAAACTATGTCTTCCCCGGAGTCTCTATCTGATTCACACTTGCAAAGTTTGCAGGCCAAATCTATTGAGTTATCAACGCTTTTGAAGAACTGGAGGGTCAAAGAGGAAATTAGATGGAAGCAACGGGCAAGGGTGAAATGGCTTGCGGCCGGAGACGGTAATACTAAATTTTTTCACTCATATGCTTCTCATCGTCATAGGAGGAATGTCATCCCATCAATCACTATTGGGAATGTTTCGTTCCTTAATCAGCACGTTATTTCAGCTGTCACTCAGTATTTCAAAGATTTATATTCTGTTTCACTTACTGCGAATGGTGTCATTGGTCCTGTTTCTGTTGGTTCGATTCGGCAAGATCAAGCTAGAATTATGCAAATGAAGTTCTCTGAAGATGAGATTTTTAGGGCAATCAAAGGTTTGTCAGGGTGGAAAGCTCCAGGTTATGATGGGTTTCATGTGGATTTCTTCAGAATTTTTTGGCCTTGTGTGAAGCCTGATGTTATTAACATGTTTGATGAGTTCTATCGCAACTCCAGATTGCCTATTCAAACCCACTTGGCAATTATTTCTTTAATTCCGAAAGATGATGCTGCTACTGATATCTCTAGGTTTCGTCCGATTTCTGTTATGAGTGCCCTTTATCGGATGATTGCCAAGGTGTTAGCTAATAGGTTGAAGGTCGTGGCTCACCAAATTTTTTCTAACTCTCAGTTTGCCTTTATCCACAATAAGAGGATTCAACATTCATTCATCTTGGCCTCTGAAGTCATTCACTCCTTACATCTTAGTGGTCAGGCCTATTTTTCTCTTAAATTAGATTTTCATAAAGCCTTTGATTCTGTGCATTGGCCCTTCTTATTTCAAATGTTATCCAATTTTGGCATTGGTCGTCGTTTTTCTGGGTGGGTGAGGGAATTGGTCTCTAATGCTCAGGCCATGATTAAGATTAACGGCACTAGAGGTGGTCAGATCAAATTGGGGCGTGGACTAAGGCAAGGATGCCCTCTATCGCCTTTGTTGTTCAATGTCATTGCTGAGGGTCTCGTGGTGTTGCTCAAGCGTGCTGCGGAGAAGCGCCTGATAGATCCTCTAGATCTTCCGGATTTTTCAGACCATATTCTTATTTATGCTGATGATATGATTATTTTTGGGCGAGCAAACGTGCAACAAATGCTTAGATTCAAGCTTATTCTCCAGTTTTTTCTTTCTCTTTCTGGGCTTTCCCTAAATGATAGCAAATGCTCTATTACTATGTTCAATGTTCAGTATCTTATGCTTGCAGCGGGTCAACGGATTTTCAATTGTGCAATCTCTGAGTTGCCGATGACGTATTTGGGCCTGCCGTTACAAGTGAAGCGCCTATCTTCCGCTGCTTGGGCTCCAACTATTCAAAAAGTGAAAAACAAGCTTTTTTCGTGGCAGGCGTCTTATCTCTCCATTGCTGGCCGTCTGACTTTAATCAGACATGTTCTTTCTTCTATCCCTGAATTCTTCATGTCAATGTTCGTGATGCCGGTGGGCGTGGAGAAGCAGATTTGTCGTTTAATGACGGATTTTCTTTGGTCTGGGTGTCAGCTTAAGAGTAAGCGCCATTTGGTTGGTTGGCGAACGTTGGTGTTACCTAAGCGTATGGCTGGCTTAGGTGTTTTTGCTCCAAGACAGAGGAGTATTGCTCTTGTGGCCAAGCAATGTTGGATGGCCCATCAACCAGGTTCTCCTTGTGCTCGTTTGCTTCATGCTAAATATGGTGCTCCTGATTTATCTAACTCTCGTCATGGAACCCGGGGGCTGGCGATCTCGCACTTGCGAAGCATGTGGCTGAGAGCCTTATCGTCCTTCAGAGATCAAATTGGGGATACAAGTAATTATGATCAGTGGTTGCATTGGGCTATTGCACCAAATGGTGCGTTCCACACCCATAAAGTGTATAGATCGTTGCTCGCCCCAGGGGCAGATTGGTTCCCTGAGTGTGCGTTATGGGGTAAGGGCCCTACCCCAAGATCTCAGGTCTTGGCTTGGTTAATTTTGCATGATAGGGTTCAGACTCACAGTTATTTAAAGAAGTTGGGCTTTCAGTTCACATGTTGGTGTGTGCTGTGTCAAGCTGCTGAAGAAACTACTTTTCATTTATTCTGGTCCTGCCCAATCTTCGTGGCCCTATTTAATAGCACGTGGAGATCTCCGAACGTAATTGTTAAAGAGGAGTCTTTTGCGCTTGATCTGCTCCTAGGCCCTATTGAAATTAGACGTTGCAAGCGGTGGAGACTGATCTGGAAGACATGGTTGCTTACTACTTGGTGGTTTGTTTGGATGGCACGCAATGATGCTACTTTCCGTCAAATTCCGGTCATCCTTAACAATCTTGTCCATAAAATCTTGGTTGATGTATACGCGATTCTACGTATGCATCTTAGAGACCTCTCCTTCCGTCTGAACAACGTTCACTCATCGGTGGTTCCTTCTTTTCCAGAGGATCCTGGTTGAGCTTGGCTTTGTTGTTTGTTGCTAGCTGGCAGTAGTTTCTTTTCCTTTTGCTTTTGTTTTTCTATATTTTAGTTTTGTTTTCTATTTTGTTGGGTTCAACATTTTGTTGATCTTCATGTGTGATAATGTTGATCCTCTTTCGTCTCTCTCTCTCTCTCTCTCTCTCTCTCTCTCTCTCTATATATATATATATATATATATATATATATATATATATATATATATATATATATATATATATATATATATATATATATATATATATATATATATATATATATATATATATATATATATCTGTGTGTGTGTGTGTGTGTGTGTCCGATACTCCAAGCAAAAGTTAATGCACCCCTGTAACGAATACTTAAGATACTTTCATGTATAACTGTCACAAATCTCAAAAATGTCCAATGGTCCGAGCAAAAACCGATGCACCCCTTATAATGTGTGCTTCAAATACTTTCATAACCATAACATAATGTTGGCAAATGCTTCATGTAAGCCAAAGACTCAACCTTTACACTAGAAAGTAGCAAGAACACAAGTTTGACCTAAAATTCCACAATTCTTATCATTTCTTTTGTCCTAAATTGATCTCGGAAGGAGTTTACAATTTGATAGCGACAACCTCAATCCCGACGAACACTTCAATGCAACTGAAACTAAAAATTGCCCACTCACAAACAAAATCTCAAGTGCAAACTTGAAAGATTTCCCTTAACCTTGTGGTTCCTCTTCCTAGTATCCTTTCCTAATGCTCGAAAACTCATCATAATTCACGAATCACAGACACCTAGTACAATGAAACGAAGCTCTGCATCCCCAATCCGTAGATAAAACCTGATTTAAGTTGAAATCATTGCTAGCTCAAGTCCAAATTAGGATAATTAGTCAAAAATCTCATTGAATTTAACGTAATAACTACTCCAAGCACCAAAGATAAGAATCATGACATTAGATCTTAGATGAAGCGATTCCTCAATTCCAATCAGAAAAATGTAAAAAATATTGCTTATCTCAAATTAAAACTAAGTCTTCGTTTAAGAAGGACCTAGGGTTTACGGGAGGGAAGTACCCGCGACGGACGCCATACACCGGAACCGGGAGTTCGAAACCGGCATCGCGACGCGGACGAGATCGGGCACGCAGAAGAGGGATCGTGGCCGGAAGATGTCGAGATTCAACGATAAGACGTAGTCGGGGAAGCGAGATCTCGGCCGCCCTCCCCTTCCCGACGCCTTATGCTGCCCCACGGACGAGACAGAGAGGGAGGAGATCGCTGCCATCGTTACTCCAAAGAAGAGGCCGCCAGAGAGCTTCTGAAAACAGAGAGGGAGTCTTATCGCTTTTGAAAATATATTGCCCAGAAAAGCCAATTAAAGACCGACGCGTGGCAGAGATTGAGCGGGATCGCCTGGGACGCCTTGGTTCGATGAATCGGATGGAGGAAGCCCCTGTCATATTCAATATCTCTGAAAACTGGTGATATTCATTTTCTAACCATACACGTGCCCATTTTGTGTGGTCCCTACGCGACGGAAGCAGATGGCACAATTTCCTAGGTGGGGACCACAACAAATGTGCGTGTGGCCAATGTCCAATATCACCAAAAATGTGTCATAAAGATTGGTGGACACAAAGACATGTGATACGAGTAATTTTTTTTTTTGAAAAAAAGGATACAAGAGCACATTTTTAAAAATTTTAGTTAATAAAAAACTGACTTTGATATTTTAATAATAAAATTGTATTTGTATTAAAAATTTATAATAAAATATTAAAACATTATTAAAAATATTAAAATAATAGTCGTACACGGACATAGTAGTGTCTGAGAGTGTCCACTTGTGTCACCAGGGAGACACCCCAAAAATGGCAAGTCCCTGTTTCTAGGGGTGTCAACAGGTCTAGGTAGAACCAGACTTGGTTCTAATTTTTGGGTATGGTATCAGGTCTGGTCCTGGGTCTAATTGGGTCCACTATAAGAGAAACCATACCCAGACCCAATAAGAACTACATGAACCATACCTGGCCCATACCCAGTAAAATAATATTTTCTATCATTTTTACATTAAAAAATTGTGGGTCCTAATCGGAACTTGGGTTGGGCCCGGGTCTAGTATAAAATTTCACAAACTATACCTGGATCCATGTATTAATTGGACCTTCAGGTCCGAACCCGGGTCTTATTATTTATCACCATACCGGGACCCTATAGGGTTTGCTCCAGGTAAACCTGACCTGACACCCTTACCAGATGAACCAGAGCCCTTGTGGGAATCAGCCTCATAAGCATATGGAGTCTGAATTTGGACTTTCTGTGCTCAATCAAACCTGGACCTAGTTTGGATAACTCTACCCGACCATCTCCAAACTGAGAGCTAGCCAGAGTGCAAGCCCTTGTGTTAATATTTGGGAATTGGGATACCTATTTGGTGGGAATTGGACCTTTTTTAAAAAAAAAAATCGTTTGGAAATGATTGGAATTCCCCTAAAGGATGTGTTGGATTCTCGAAAACGGGTCGAATTGGACTCGAACTTTTTCCAACCATACAACAACAACTACGCCTTCATCCCAAAACAATTGGGGTCGACGATATGAACCAACAAAGAAAATCATTATGGGTTTTCCACATGAATCCATCTCCTCCAATCATTTCTATCCAATGCCATGTCCTCGGTGAGGTTCAAAGCCTTCATATCCTTTCCTATCATCTCCATCAAAGTCTTCCTAGGCCTACCCCAACCTCTTTCAACTAATATATTTTCTCATTTATTGCCGGTCCCAAGCCCGGATAAAGGAGGAGGGTTGCGGTATGCCAGTGACAGCCAGCATAAAAACTTAGTCATACCCTATGAATATGAACCAATATGAGAACTTTTTCCAATCATAATAGGAGAAAATAAATTTCAGATGGAACCGGAATTTTACTTGAATTCCACTCAATTCCATGTATCCAAACACATCATAAGGATTCAGATTTTGGGTTCTTTGGATTCGCTGTTTTGCCCAAGGGATTGAGCAGAGAAATGAAAAAGGAACCAAAAAAATAAAAACAAGTATTTGCAGGAAATTTAGTTTTTTGGTGGGAGGAAATTGCCAATAAAAGAAGTAGAGGGTGCGTGTTTCATGACCCTTTCCTTATGAAAGAAGGTCTCTTTCATAGGAAGGATGGCCTCTTTCTTAGAGGGGCTGAAACAAACATCACTATGCATCCTAAATATGTGGTGAGGCTCACTTAATAAATGAAAAAGCATTTTTTTTCTGTCAAAATAGGTTCACACATTCCCTCATGCTCAAACACTTTCTTTCCTAGGCATCCCTTTTAATAGAAAGGTGGCTACTTTTTTTTTTTTTTATCGATTTATTACTTGAAGAAACCGCCTTGTGCTGTTGTCAGCTTGTGCATGGGAGTGATGCTTGACTACCCGTCTGACAGCAAAGGCTCAACCGCACTATGCCAACCCATGGGGGCTAGGTGTTTGGCATGAGCTGAGGTAGTTTTAAACTGGTTCTTGACTCTTATAAATTCTAGGTCATGGTTTGTGTTAGAGGATCAGATCTGGGCCCACCAAATCCAGACCCATGGATCCGCTCCACTCGCTGACGCACCAAATGAAAGGAAGAACAAAGTTCACACGTTAGAGGAGTTTAGTGATGATAAGCATAAGGCCAAGGTAATTCAAGTGGTAAAATATAAGGCATCAAATCAGAAGATAACCAAAGAACTTAGAAGAGTCCTCTTGGTAACAATACATTTAAGTTGAGAACTCCTCTATGTAACATACTACCTAGTGTAACAGGAGACCACCTAGAAGAATTGTTGAGTAGGTCTATATCCCCTCATTTATCTCTATAAATTAACATCAAGGGAAACACCCACACCATGAGTTTAAGTGTGGAGTGATCAAGATCATGGATGTAGCGTTAAAATCGTGAGTTTGATTATCTTTTATGGTATTTGAGCTCTGACAAGATTCATCATGGAATCTTCAACGTCTTCCTCATCAATGTCCCAACCAACATGAACAGACATTCAATTGGGTAATGTTCTTCCTCCATTGTTTCACCCACCAACCTCGTCCAATCTTTAATATTTTCTGTCTACGAAGCTTACCTTAGAGAACTATTTGCTCTGGGAATCTCAGTTCTTGTCCATCCTAAACTCGTATGAGTTAATAGGATTCATAGATGGCTTCAAACCATGTCCACCAAAATTTATGAATTTGGGCAACAACGGGCTCTAGGATCTCAACCCTGAATATGTTTTATGGCAAAGACAGGACCAACTCTTATTGAGCTGGCTGATTTCATTGTTGTCAATCTAAAACTCGTATGAGTTAATAGGATTCATAGATAGCTTCAAACCATGTCCACCAAAATTTATGAGTTTGGGCAACAACGGGCTCTAGGATCTCAACCCTGAATATGTTTTATAGCAAAGACAATACCAACTCTTATTGAGCTGACTGATTTTAGTGTTGTCAAAATCCATTCATAGCCCAATAGCAGAACTTCAAACCTCCTTTGAAGTGTGGAATACCCTGAAGCAGTCTTATGCTGCTCATTGCTTATTCTCAATCTCAAATTCTTTGGTTAAAGAGCCAATTTCAAGACCTGAAAAGGGGTTAAAAAATATAAATGAATATTATGTTGAGGCTAGGAAAATCGCTCACCAGCTTGTTGTAGCTAGTAAACCAATGGATGATAATGCTTTTGTTATGCAAATTCTTAAAGGGTTGCCATCAAAATATATTTCTTTTAAAACCTCAATTATGACCCAAGACAAACACATTACATCAAATGATCTTCATAGAAATTTGCTAGTTCATGAGGCTTTAGTTTTAGAGTGAGTCCATCTATTATTAAAAATTGCTCCGTTAACCTAGTTTAACATCAAGAAAATTGGGCACAAACTTTTATCAAAATAGAGAAAATCATGGTAGAGGATGATATCAGGGATATCAAAATCGTGGGCGAGGTCGTGGCTATGGCAGAAATCAAAATTATCAAAACCAAGGTGGGCGTGGCCAATACCAAAACCGACCTGTCTATTCTCAAAATTGCTCAGGGACAGGTCCATCGACAAAAAAAATAGTGTGTCAAATCTGTAACACACAACAATTCTCTCACATGTTCCAATCAGGTCCACCTTAAGCATACACTGCATGCACTCTATCATATATTGATGATAGTTGGTTCCAAGATTTTGGAGCCACTCACCATGTAACTAACGATCTGGCCAACCTGTCTGTACAATCTAAATATCATGGACCTGATTCGGTAGAGGTTGGCAATGACTCAGGTTTGAATATAAAACACATTGGTTCCTCTTACATATCTAGTTATATTTCTTTTCTTATGCTTAGTGAAATTTTGCATATGCCTGACATAAAGAGAAACATTCTTTCAGTGAATAAGTTTATGCATGATAATAACATGTTTTTTAAATTTTATCATGACTATTGTTATGTTAAGGATCAAACATTGGGGTGAGTTCTCATCAAAGGCATGAGTAAAAATGGACTCTATCAGATTCTCAGGGAAAAAGCAAGTGTGCAATGGTTGGAGAAAGAACTTCGATGAAAAGATGACACCAATGATTAAGACATTCATCGCTTAGAATAGTTCAACAAATAGTTAATAAGTTTAGACTAGCTTTTCATAAAACTTTTTTGAGTGAAATTTGTGAGGCCTATCAACTTGGGAAGAGCCATAATCTTCCATTTACTTCTGCATCTATTATTGTTTCTAAACCATTAGATATAGTTTATTTTGACATTTGGGGTCCTGCACCTATTATTTTTTATGGTAGTTTTTTATATTATATTCATTTTGTTGATGCATATTTGAAATACACTTGGATATATATGCTAAAAAATTAAATATGATGCTTTAGTTACCTTTTAAAAATTTAGTGTATGTTGCGAATGTGACAGGTAGACAAATTAAGTTTTTTTACACCGATTGGGGCAAAGAATATAGAGTCATAGCTCAATATCTTGACTTATGTGTCATAGGTCACCAAATTTTGTGTCCACACATACATGAGCAAAATGGGAGTTTAGAGCGAAAACAACGTCATATTGTTGATATTGCCCTTACTTTGTTGGTCCAATCAAGTGTTAGTCAAAATTATTGGCCATATGCTATGCAGACTGCAACCTATTTAATCAATGAGCTCCTGTCACCAACTATAGGTAAAAAGAGTCCTCTTGAGGTTCTATTAAAAAAGCCACTTGATTATAATTTTCTCAAAAAATTTGGACGTGTTTGATAGATTTCAAATCTACTACGTGTGTTTTCTTGGGCTATAGCAATCGACATAAGGGATATTATTGTTTTGATCCCAAAACTATTTTTTTTTAATTCACATGTTGTGTTTGATGAGTGACTGCTTCCCATGCAAACAACCTCTCTATCAAGATACCATTCTTAGGCCCACCGATTGCCCAACAATATCCATTCCCTTGAGTGGACTAGTTTCCCTTCTCTGAAGACCAATTCATGCTACAAACCAAGTTGTGTCCCCTCCTGCCACCGAGCTTTCCATTGACCAACCCATGTCCTCCTCTCCCTCTGTCGTGTCTCCTACTCATGAGACCTGCATCCCTAGTCCGAACCCTTCCTCTACCCCCATTGTTCCTTATATACCCACCCACACTCATCACATGACTACTCACTTTCAGGATGACACACTTAAACCTAAATGTTTTTCCTCTACTAAATACCCTCTTCCATAGGCCCTTTTGGCTGAACTCTATACTAACCCTTTGTTATAGCCAATAAAGACCTCAAGTGGCAAAATGCAATGGCCGATGAATATGCTGCCCCATTTATCTCAAAATGTGATTGGTTGCAAATGGATTTATAAAATTAAAAAAATGGCAAATGGCTCCTTTGAACGCTATAAAGCTCACCTCATTATGAAGAACTTTCATCAACAGAAGGGTATTGACTATTTTGAAACCTTTAGCATGGTCGTCAAACTTACTACCATTCAATTAGTTCTCTCTATTGTTGTAAGCCTTGGGTGACAAGTCCGTCAACTTGATGTTCATAATGCTTTCTGAAATGGTTCTCTTACAAAAGAAGTTTATATGATCCAACCTCTAGGCTTTCAAGATCCTCGAAGAACACATTATGTTTGTTGTCTACACAAGCCATAATATGGCCTCAAACAAGCTTTATGTGCATAGTTTCAGAAGCTTAGCTCTTGCCTTATTCACATGGGCTTTCGCGGATCCAAGGCAGACTCCTTGCTCTTTATCTTTAATAATGGCTCTCTCTTTGTGTTTGTTCTTATTTATGTTGATGATATTCTGGTTATCAGAAATTCCTCTCAATGGATTCACTCTTTGGTTGCTTGTCTCAATAAAGCAATTGCTTTAAAAGGTTTGGGTGTTTTACATTTTTTCTTAGGCGTTGAAGCTTCCTTCACCCCTAATGGTTTAATGCTTACTTCGAAGAAGTATACCTTAGTTCTTCTCACTCATACAAATATGTTGGGTGCCAAACCAGTGTCTACACTTCTTGCCATCAATTCACGTATACCTTTGAAGATCTTACCTTGTATCATAGTGTAGTGAGTGCTCTCCAATATTTGACTCTAACCCATCCTGATTTGGCCTTTACTATGAACAAAGTGTCTTGGTATATGCATCATCCAACTTATGAACATTAGAGTGTTGTCAAGTGCATTCTACATTATTTAAAAGGCATTGTTCATCACGGTCTCCTACTCACCCCATCTACATCCCTAATTCCTATGGTCTATACCGATGTTGTTTGGGTCAGATGCCCTGATGATAAAAAATCTACTAGTGCCTATGCTATTTTTATTGTGTGTAATTTAATTTCATAGAGCTCTCGAAGCAATCTATTGTTGTTCGTTCTAGCACAAAAGCTGAATATCATGCTCTCGCCAATGTTGATGTGAAAGTTACTTAGATTGGGTATCTCATGAGTGAACTTGGCTATATGTCACTCGAGTCTCTAACCATTTGGTGTGACAACGTTAGTGCTACCTACCTTTCAATGAATCCTATTATGAACTCTTGTAACAAACTCAATGAACTTGATGTACATTTTATGCATGACAATGTTGCTAAAGGCCAACTTCGTACTTGTTATCTTTCCACCAAAGGTTAAATTGTTGATTTCCTAACAAAGCCTCTCACTTCTGCTCGATTTATCTTCCTCTGATCCAAGCCCACCGTCCAGCAAAGCCCGCTCAGCTTGTAGGAGAATGTTAGAGGACCAGATCTGGGCCCACCAAATCCAGACCCATGAATCCACTCCACTCCATCTGATGTGACAAATGAAGATGTGCCAAATGAAAGAATGAACAAAGTTTACACGTTAGAGGAGTTTAGTATTGATAAGGATAAGGCCAAGGAAATTCAAGTGGTAGAAGATAAGGCATCAAATGAGAAGATAACCAAAGAACTCACATTAGAAGAGCCCTCTTGTAACAATATATTTAAGTTGAGAACTCTTTTGTGTAACATGCTACATAGTGTAACAAGTGACCATTTAGAAGAATCGTTGAGTAGGTCTCTATCCCCTCATGTATCTCTATAAATTAACATCAAGGGAAACACCCACACCATGAGTTTATAGAGTGATCAAGATCGTGGACGTAGGTCTATCGACCGAACCACGTTAAAATCATGAGCTTCATTCACTTTTAGTTTGCATTCATTAGACTCACAGCAAAAGCTCAAAAGGGTGTATAATAACTGCTAATGTTTAAGAAAAATAATCTAATTAAAGCCTTAAAATTGGATTTAGTTCTCTACCTTTTTTAACAAGTGGTTGTATCCAAGCACATTCTTAGTTATCTTTAGATCCACCTCACTTAACTAAATAACTTGGATAAACTTAGATATTGGTCTGTGCACTATAGTGCTATAAACTAACTTATCTATGAAACAAAAAAAATGCAATATTCCACATTTTTTCAATATCTGACAGGTCTCTTTTTCACCCAAATTACCTTTGCAGACCTCCACATTGTTATTTTCATGAGAAATTAGATAACGTTTAATAGCCCACAAGAACTGAGTTTGAAAAAGAGACACCAAAGACAAGACCTTTTATAAAAAATCAAACTATTATATTTATATTTCAAATACGAAATATAACTTGAGGATATGGGATCCATCACATATTTAATATCACCATTTAAACTATAATATAAAATAAATAGTTTGAATCACTATTCCAAATAATGAAGTCCAAAAATCAAACTTTACAAACTTTAAATATCAAGTCCATAAAGTCTATACACCATTCACACGTTTAGAAATCTTAGCCATAAAACCATCACCCTCGCCATGCCAGCTAGTCAGTTCTCGCCATCACGCAGGGGCTAAGTCTGAATTCCACTATATAAAAATATGAATATGGGTGAGAACTCATAGATCTCTTTACGAAATTATACATTTAACTAGAGCATTAAATAAAGTATAAGTTTACCAAACACCTTGTTTGGAAACCATATAGCATGATTAACAAGATGACACAATTTTATCATGCTTGCATATCAAATTAATCTAACATGCTTGCGACAATTCATTCATTCATACCTACATGCTAACATGATTCATATCTCAATGTTTACACAAGGCATATAACAATACATATCAGATGCATGAATCAATGCATTACGCATATTTTGTGCATAAACTAACATAGATATCAATCACATATTTCATGTATGAGCTAACACATATCTTGTACCTAACTGTTGCTTTTGAATGCACTGTTTTTCAACTATATATACAAAAATTTTCTCTACCTAAAGAACTGAAAAAATGGTGGCGAGAATTTTCTCATGCATGTCTCATGCTTTTCAAATGAAGATTCAATTGTTCTACATAAACTTTTACCACTTTCAAACATGGTCTTAAGTTTAAGCATGTCTTGGCCATTATAGATAGACCATTTTTGGTATAGCTCAAAATAAATTAATGAAGCTTTGTATGTCCAATGATTGATACATGAGATTTAATTAATTTAGTTATGTCTTTATCTCGTGTACTAACGTGAACACTTCAAAATATATTTTGAGAATTTTTAGCATTTGGAGGAATGTTTGGTATCAAGTGAAATATAATCAAGTTCATGAACTCTCAACATTACTGCTAACAAAAGATTATGTACTTGCATTCCATTGAAGTTCATGAAGTTGGTCACATATTTCAAACAAAAAGTTGCAACAACTTGCATTAAGCCAGAAGTTCAACTAGCACAACAATTGGGGGACATAGACATCTATACCCATCCCATAAAGTTGTTAGGATCATGATACAGAGACAGAGTGGGACAAATTCGGGTCTGAAGGGTCCATTTGGATCTTGTTTTAGTTTAAGTTTTTTTTTGTATTTAGGTTTTGTTTAGAATTAGATCTTTTTATGTAACAGATCTATCTTAGATCCAAAATAGGATTAGGGCTTTACTTTTTCCTATAAATACATTTTATGTGAGGGGAATTAGATAGATGGATGATTAAACTTACTATTTTTTCTGAACTTTATGCAAATTTTTTAGTATTTTTCTGCTTTTCTTTGATTTTCATGTGTATGAGTCATGTGACGTGGAGATTTTTTGCATCTTGGGGTTCAAAGGTGCACCAGATCATTATCCCATGCATCAAATTTCCTGACAACCTTGACAATTCATTGTTGCATGCATGTAAGCGTGTGGTTGGATCATAGGAGAGTGAGAAATGGTGGGGGGTTTAACATGAGTTGAGTGGAGTGGGAAAGTTGAATCCCATCCTTGTTTAGGCACAAAGGTAGAGTTTGAGGGGTCATTGCTCGAAAGTCAATCAGTCAAGAAAAATGCACCACTCATTTTTTTGGAATAGCATGGAAAGATTTGATTTTTCGCATTTGTGCAAAATTTTCTTCTTCCTTTTTTTCACTTCCAAGTGTGATTTAAATAAACCAAATGGCTGAATCCTTTGAATCTCATTGCACTTAGCTGCATTTTTATAAACTAGACCCGATATAAGGTTTATCAGAGACAAAACCTCTATAAAGATAGTTATCTGTTGCTTGAACCCAGTTCTTTAGAGAGATCTGGATCCAAACCCACCAATGTGAGTACACTTAGCCAAATGTTGCTTGACCTACTATTCTTTGAAAAAAAAAGATAAGCATTTGGACGTATACTTGTTGCTTTTCCTTAGCCTTTTACTCTTATTTCAAGATCAAAGGACAATAAAATAGTGATCAAAAGTACCAATTTATATTGAAGAGTTAAAAGTTTTTTTATAGCATTCCTTTCTATTTCATTCAAATTTGAGAAGCATCCCAGCATCCTCCAACTTTAAAGAAAAAAGGAAAATGTAATGAGTGGGCTGAGGACTAAGATTAATAAATTTTATAAATTTTGCTGTCCAATTTCATTTAATTTATGTTATATGTATACTTTTTCTACCTATTAGCTTTTTCATGGTTCAGTGCATTAGCTAAGAACCTAAGAGTACCTTGGGCATCATGAGAAACATGACTAAGTTGTTGAAACTTAGGGTCTAGTCTACTACTAGTAGAATGATTAGCGCTCATGAATTTGATCGAGTTTGGTTTGGACCGAGGTGGAACTAGACTTGGCCTCGATTTTCAAGTATGGTATCAGGTTTGTACTCGAGTCTAATCAGATCCATATAGAAGAAATCATACCTAGACCTCATAAGAACTACATAAACCAGACCCTGGTCATACCAGGTAAAACAATATTTTTTATTATTTTTACATTGAAATTTTTTGGGTCTTAATCGAAACTCAGGTCAGGCCCGGGTCTGGTATAAAATTTCACAAACTATACCCGTGTCTTGTATTAGTTAGACCTTCGGGTCTGGATCCGAGTCATCTTATTTATCACCATACCCGGACCTTATAGGGTTTGGTTCAGGTAAGGTCTAGGTAAACCTGACCTGTTGACACCCCTAGACAAGAGATGTAACACCCCAAAATCTTAACCCAAAAATTTGATTTTTTTTTTTAACTTTAAACAGCAAAAACGATGATTTTGTATTTGAGATTAAACAACTTTGGGCGGGTCATAGGTATGAATCAATAACGTAAGATCAAAGGATTCATTTACAATCCAATCATGAATTATTTATAAAAAACAAACCATTTATATATTATTTACAAAACATGATGAAACATATGGAAATGACAGAGTTACAATTAAACCAAGTACTTAGGATCAAAATAAACATTATAAACAAAATCTTAAGTCTAGCCCTAGATCCTTAAAAGTTCTGGTCTATCAATCTTTGCCTTGCATCATGTCACTCGCATATTGGTATTTCATTCATCACCTAAAATGTTAAATATAGAATGGATTAGATCAACCTAGTTTGGTAAGTACACACCAAACACATGTAATTACATAACATTAAAACATACCTCTAAATATAGGATGTCATAGTTCATCAAATCAAGTCAAATATTTATAAAAATAAATCAACAAGATAAAATGGAATGTTCACAATATTCAAAAGTAATACATCAAGCTATTATTCAATAAAATCAACATGCATATTTTCAATGTGTTAACAACAAGGTCTTTGTTTCTCTCCATTATACTTTCCTCGGGTACTCGGGGGAAACCATCATAACAGTTGAGATCACAATGGGTGTTTATTATGCAATGCATATTTTTTGTCCAAAGAGTCTAATTGCCTATAGTTCAAAGCGGGCAGCTTATAGTCGAGAGATAACTTCTGCAAAAAGTATATGATGCATCTATGGACTAACTACAGTAGTTAAGAATCTATCATCTAGGACACATGGATAGCACTGGTCTCTCAAGCCTCTGAGTGACTAGAGACCAACAGGAACACCTCTCTTCTATAAAACATGACATATGCCACTCGAGGTTGTACCGCCTATCCCTCCAAGGTAAATATAAATTCGAATGAGTTACAATATTATCTTTATTAAAGAGACTTATCATTTCATATGCCTCATACCAGTAGGCAATTTAGGGCTCAATAGCCCAAGTACCCCTCTCGGGTAACAATCATATTATAATTCATTTATATGGACCTAACTCATTCAGTATTGTTCTAGCGCCTTTAGCCATATAAGCACTTCACCTATGAAGACGGATATAACATATTGAGTATGTGTGTATGCATGCATAATTAATAGTATAGTGTCTCTTTCACACATAATTGGTTTGTATCAACCCTAAACTCGTATACAAGCAATCACATATATATACATGCTTTTCATACCTTATAGTACAACACAAATCACATGTTATACACAACGATGTGCTCAAACGACACCATAAGGGTTTCTTGAACCACAAGCTACAAGTCATCATTCATGCAAATTATGACTCATCTCATGTGGCATAAAAGAAAATATATAAGAACATATTTCACATGTTCAGACGGGTTCCATAAACCCTGAGCTCCATCACAAGCCATAAACAGTTATTGCATGCATATATACATCACATGATGTAGTATTTTAACATCATATATATCACATGCATCGTAACATGTCACATGAAACATCACATTCCATCATGCATTGAAATATCGGTATTTTGGTTTTCCAAAATACCTTTGTATTTGAAAACTAGCAGGGAAATTAGGGGAAATTAATTCAGTCAAAACAATACCCGAATCTAAGTCGAGGTATTCCAGATTTTTCGGATGCATATCAAAGAACCTGATCTACATGCGACCGCAATCCACATCATCGAAGTCCCGCAATTGCACAATTAAAATATTTCAATTGTGTATTCAAGAATTGTATATGCATCAAAAATCTATTTTTAAATAACGTATCATTCAAGACATGCATAGTAATGTTCGTAACATCTATCATTCACATAGGAATCATTCCAAATGCAAAACATGCATAATTCATGTGTTAGGATATTTCAGAATTTATGCATCAAGTTTGAGACATGCGTAGAATCCTCTAAATTCATGCATTCGTACAAGTACACACAACACAAGCATGCATATTACATGCATATTAAATATCTTGCATTCATATTTTATACGATAAAATATATGAATTTAATAATTTTACATATATACCTCAAAATATGTATGAGTATTTTATATATATTTCAAAACATGAAATCATATCATTATATATATATATAATATTTTAATATTATATAACTATCATGCCATGGCGTAAAACTCCTTACCTCAAAGTCTGTCCAGGCTTACAAAGAGGAACATATCATAAATATCTAAAGGGATTTTTCTCTAAAAATGTTTGACGTGGGTCACATTTTTCTGATGGTCCGAACGCGGAGGTAAGCGCACACGTGCGTGATGTCATACTGTTTAAGTGGGTCTGCAAAACAAGGTGGTGGCAGTTTGTGGAAGACGATCAAAAGAGCAAAACTGGGCTTGGACCGAGCCGCAGTTTGGCGAAGGTGGCGACGAGCCCGGGAGGTGGCTCGGTTCTCGGCAAAGTGGCGGAGCAGGAGGCGTTAGGGTCGCCCGACAGAATCATCAAACCAAGTAAGTGGTTTGGCCTGGGCTGATCCAGGTGGCCGGGTGCTACTCGGCTGGGCTGAGAGGGAGGAGGCAGCAGTGGTGCCCGCGGCCCTCCTACCAAAAAAGCACAAAGAGAGGGAGAGGGAGAGGGAGGAGGCAGCGGCGATGCCCACTGCCCTCCTGCCAAAAAACACAGAGAGAGGGAGGGTCTGAGATAGAGAGTGAGTGGGGTTTAAATAGAGGAAGGGGGAGAGAGAGAGGATGTGGGGAACACAAGAGGGTAACCCGGGAGAGGGTGGCAACGTGAACGGGAGGGAAATGTGGAGGGTTTTAAGGAGAGAAGTGAGAGGGTTGGTGAGGGATTTAGAGAGAGAGAGAGAGTGTGTGTGTGGCTGAGTGTGATGGGGGTGAAGGGAAGTGAGGTGATGGGTTTGGGTGAGACCCATTTGGGTCTTTCCCAAGTGGGTTCGGATCCAACCACTTTCCCAAGGGTTGGCCCAATCCAACCCAATGTCAAATCCACAAAACCTCGAAGTCTGTTCAAACCAGGTCCAAAACCTGCCTGCTATGGTGAGTGCCACGATCCAAAACCCAAAACAAACGTGGGTTGATCCTCTTGGATCCTTAATCAAAATCCTAAATACCTCAGTAAATCCAACTTTCGATATTTTATTTATAATTTTATCTCTCTAATATCCCTAAATAACTTCTTTAGTTTGTTAACTAAATAAAAACACTCTCAAGCGTTAATTAATATTCGCTAATTAAATGCCAATTCAATAACTTCGATAAATAATGGATAGTTTAATCAATCAATAATCGTTAATTAAATAAAAATACACAATTTAAATGTCAAAATATTATCAATAATTAATCAATAACAACTAATTAATTAGCCAAAAATGATAATTAATTAAGCTATATGCCAGAAAAATTCCCTTTTATGTATTTAAAAAAAACAAAAAAATTGCAAGTATTATATACAAGGGAGGCCCGGATGCCTGGACAAAAAAGCCCCCACCCTAGTTGTTTGCAAATGCATGATAAGCTGACGCTGGGGCTGCTTTGTACCAGGGCGGGTTTTGTCCCACCATCAAAACACCCCCCTAAATGTTATTCAAGTCACCATGAGAGGATAGCAGTCCATAATCCATATATCATTAGCATTTATTTGCAATGAAACAAGCAAAATTTTATTTTATTTTATAATGATGAAGAACTCTCGCCGGGATCACTAATTAGTGGGCCTGACCCTTTGCAAGGTAAACCCCGGGTGGGATCACCGGCACCCAAACAAGCAGTTATTCTATCAATTCATGCAAATCCAATCAAGTTCATATATCACGATTTTATTGTGTTATTTTCATTATTGTCGGCTATTGCTTAGGAAAAAAAGATTTTTTTAACTGTTATACTTTTGTTCCCTTTCACATTTTTCTTCTCAATTTCTAACTAATTTAATTTTTTGATATTCTGCCTATAAAAGGTTAAAAACATGGAAAAACACAAAGTTTAATTTGTCATGAGAATTTGACTACCCTAATTTTACTATTTTAAACTTTTGTCACTATGGCCCCAAAGGGGTTTGGAGTAGTGGGATGGGGGTCCGAGCTACTTGGTAGGAGGTCTAGGTTCAAATCTCATTGGCATCATCTCTTGTGCAAGCAACAATGTCATAAGTACCCTGCTTTTTTCAATATCAAACCATGCAGTTTTTTTCATTTAAGATTGGAATACTAAAGGTACTTTAGTTTGAGTTGATCTCTTTTTAAAATTCCACTAATAGCCTTCAGGGTTTTATAATTCTAACAAAAGCTTAATTAGTGGGAAAATATTTTCTAGGATATGTGCCTATAAAATAGATTATTTTTTCCCGAATAACTGGGGAAAAAACACCTTGCTAGGGCAAAGTACTCGGTCTCCGCCACACAAAACACAGAAAATTGCTGTGCGTGTAGTAATTTTCTGTGTATTGTGTTTTACACCGATTTTCTGTGTTTTGTGTTGCCTGAGTACAACAAACAACAACAACAACAACAACAACTACGCCTTCATCCCAAAATGCACTCAGTAACTCGGGCCCGATCACCTAACCACGCTGTGCCAGGGACCCTTGAAATAGATGATTATGGATAAAAGAACATAAGCCGACCATTTTAACCAAGAATGTTAGAAACTTTTTTCAAACATTGTGATTTATAGCAAGAATTTGTAAGATTATACAAATGCTTTTTCTCTGTTTACAGCAAGTTGATTTCAAAATGAAAATATTGTAATTTGAACAAAATGTGTTTCTTAAAATAGGAAATGACCTCCTCCTGATTTTCTAGCATGAGAGTTTTTTTTTTCATAATTAACTATAAATTACGATCTAAGAAGTGATGGCTGCCTACTATGAAAAGAAAAATAAATAACACATGCACACACAAACACACCATTTTTTTGGTGCCTACACAATCAGGTATTTTTTTTACCCCCGAGGCCCCCCTGCCACCCGTGGTTTTCGAACTTGTGATGTCCAATCAACTTTGAACTGCACAGATCGCCCCTACCAAATGAGCGGAGCCCTTGTGGGCTCACAATAAGGTAAGGTTGGACAACGAGTGGGTCCGACCAACTTTATTGGACACACTGGGATCAGTCAAGCCTGAGCCATCAATTTACTGAGCCGGGCCAGGCTTGGATGCCCCAGTCCATGGCTTGCTTAACTAGGCCCAGCATGTGGGTCTTACATATTTCGTACAAAAAAATAAAAAAATATGAAAAAAATATTTCTAGTGCCATACCTTCATTAGTACCAAATATTTATGCATGGGTGTGGACACATGTTTATTAAATATGGACTACCCCATTTGTATTGGCCTGCGGCCCGGTCCATACCTAGGGATGGCAGTGGGGCGGGGCGGGCGGGGCGGGGGACAAGGTCTCCACCCCCGCCCCGCCTCAAGATTAGAACCTCCACCCCCGCCTTCATCCCCGGCGCCTCAAGATTAGAACCTCCACCCCCGCCTTCATCCCCGGCGCCTCAAGATTAGAACCTCCACCCCCGCCTTCATCCCCGTTTCATGTCCTCCATCCCCGGTTCAAACAAGGATGAGGCGGGGCGGGGTGGGGATGAGGCAGGGAAAAGTGGCAGGGACGGGGCGGGGATGAGGCAGGGACGGAGCGGGGCGGGGAAAAGGGTACATCCATCCCCGCCTCCATCCCCGAACGGGGATGGATTTTAACCTTTGTCCCCGCCTCCATCCCCGGTCCAAACGGGGCAAGGCGGGGCGGGGCCCCGCTTTCCCCCAGTCCACTGCCATCCCTATCCATACCCATCCCTCTGAAGTGCGGGATGGACCATGCTCAAAATATCCAACCCAAGCCTGGCACAACACCTAACCCGTTTCCCACCCCCACAACAAGAGATGTGCCTACTAATACATTGTAGCAGGAAAAGGAAATTGGACAGACTAAAAGGAGAAGAAAACAAAGCCTATGCTTGTTTTCCATCTTTCTTTGGACTACAAACAGATACTTTTTATGTTAATGGGCCTCTTGTCCCCTAATATGATATTTATTTTAATCACTTGTATAATGCAATTAAGAAGGTTATTAATCACTTGTATAATGCAATTAAGAAGGTTATACTTCATATTCCTTGGCCCCCATGGCATCTCAATAAAGCTAGTAAACCTTTTATTGTCACAAGTTAACATCAACACATCCCTTTATTTCATGTACAAACACCTAATTGAAAAGCAGTTAGAATCTCCAAAGTATGAACATGAAGTGAAACATTTAAAGAAAATTCTGCTTGAATTATTTGTGAGACAAAAAAAAAAAAAGATAAGTTGAGTGCACAAAATGGAAAAAAAAGAAATGAGCAGTATTTATCTGCTTAACCATCTTTTAGCAATATGAGAATCCAAAAAAAGAAGAATGATAGCTATAGAACAAAAGGTGCATATGCTAAATTAATGGTTTTCATAATCATCACTTATGTTACATATTGGATTATCATTTTAGGTCTGACAGGTGGTAAAACTTCGGTTTTAAGAAATCATAGTTTTGTTATTGTTTGGATGACCAAAAACCAAAAAAATCCTAGCTTTGGTTGCTAAAAACTCAAAAAAAAAAAAAAAACATTTTTCGGCTAGTCACTGATGGAAAAACGGTTAAATCAGCCAAAAAATGGCCTCAAATGGTACAACCTGACATGGGTGGTTTTAGCCGGAGAATTTTTGGTTGATGGCTGGCTAGAAAAAGATTTTTTATGGGCATAATTAAAATTTGCAAAAAGAAAGGGTTCCTGATTTTTTTTTTCTGACTTGTAGGTGGCCAAAAAACAGCCAGACAAAGCTATCGGAGGGGAAAGGGTAGGTTTTCAACATGAGGGGTTGAAGAGTACACCCTTGATAAACTGGTTTTAAATGAAAAGCTTACTCTAGACTAGGTTTTCTAAAACTAGATTTTGTGGTAAACCTGGTCCTCAAAAAAGGGTTTTGGTGCCATCTAAATGTCAGATAAACCTAGCTTAGGTCTCATAACTTTGTTTTTACGAAAACACCCGTTAAAGATTACATATTTGGTATCAGCCTTTGTCTTAACTATCATTAAGGAAATATTTTTTTTTACAGAAAAATGGCCGTACTACTTATGAGAATAATGGTATTTCACATTGTACCTAGAAAATATTGCCATATTCCTTCATACCCATCCACCCAATTTTTGGTAGATTTGGGGGCATTGTTTTTATGATTTTACTTGCTCGGTAAAAGGAGATCTAGCGAAACTCAAGTTTCAACAAAACTCAATTTTTGCCAGAGAAACTAAGATTCACTTATACATCGAGATAGAAAAACTCAAATTATAAGACTCTTTTTTTACAACTACTTTCACTCCCCATCACCATAATCACTACCACCACTTCTCCACCATTAGTACCATCTCACTATTGCCATCACCACTGTGAAGGAAGGTGGTTCTATTGTGAAGGAAGGTGATGACAATATGGTAAGCAGTGAGTTGGACTTTAGGGGCGTGTTAAGCTTGTGGATAAGGCAGACAAGAAGATTTTGCAAGATCAATACACAAAGAAAGTAGACACACAAGCAAGCAAAAAAAAATCAAGCATGTAGGGAAGGAAACCAAACAAGACAACAAAGAAAAGCAGGAGATGACACAAGTCATCACCTGCTGAAAAAAGTCATGACTTGATATAGGAATCTTGGAGAACAGGGTGGCACGCCCAGTTTATGAAAGCAATCCTGTCAAGATGGTAACTTACCTGTATGGCAACAAAAGAGTTTTCAAATCAAGCTGGAACCATCCTACCAATATGACATGAAGCATCGCATGTGACAACCTGCCTCTTATGAAAAATCGTCACTCATAAAGGATAAAGCAGTTGTGATTCAAGAATCATCCTGTGAAAGTAAACTCCCACATATGAGATCTTACCTTACTGCATTTGGAAGATCTTTTTATAAAATAAATAATAGCTCTCTAAGAAAGGGTTGTAATGTGGGAGAAGAGAAGAGAGAAAGAGAAAGAAAGAAAGAGCCAAGAAATAAAAAATTTGAGAGCTCCTTGTGGATGTAGGAATTCATTGCCGAACCACGTTAATCCTGGGTGTTCACTAGTGTGTTTGTGCATATCAATCTCTGTATTATCCATCTTTACAACCACTACCACCACCACCATCATTGTTATTACCATTATCACCATTACCACAGCTACCATCACCACCATCGCCATTATCTGCAGCACTATCACCATTACTACCACCATTAGGATTTGTTAGTCCTATATCAACTAGGTTTCATAACTGAATTTCATTATTCTTTCACAACTAAGTTTCATTATTCTATTGCAATGGTGATGGATGATGGCGGTGATGACAATGGTGATAGATGGTGGTGGTGGTAATGGTGGTGATGACAATGGTAGTGATGGTGGTGGTAGTAATGGTGGTGATGAAAACGGTAGTGAAGGTGGTGGTGGTAATGATACTGGTGATGATAGTAGTGAAAAAGTGGTGATGATGGTGACGACGAGTGAAAGAACAAAAGTAGGTGAATCTCAGTTTTGCCGGCAATTTTGATGTATAGGTGAATCTCAGTTTTATTTGCAAAAATCAAGTTTTGCTGAAACTTTTGAGTTTTACTTAAATGAGATTCACCTATACATCAAAATAGTGAAAGTCAATTCATGAGACCTACATCAAAATAGCAAATTAAAAGTGAAAGTGCCCCAGTTTGGCTATTTCGATGTATAAGTGAATCTCAGTTTGTTGCTAATTTTTGAGTTTCGCTGATACTGAGATTCTTTTATACATCAAAATAACGAAACTCAAGTTATGAAACATACATTAAAATAATGAATTAAAAGTGAAAGTGCCCTAGTTTTACTATTTCAATGTATAGGCGAATCTCAGTTTTATTGATAATTTTGAGTTTAACTAATTTGATAAAAATAACAAAACTCAATTTATGAGACCTACTTTTCTTTACAACTACTTTTCTTCCACTTCTCATCACCACCACCGTTATCATCACTACCACTACTTTTTTACTATTATCACCAACACCATTACCATCAACACCATTACCATAACCATCATCTATCACCATTGCCATCACCACAATTACACTCACCATCCATCACCATTGCAATAGAATAACAAAACTTTAATGCTTCAAGATTTCAAAACCCGAAAATGCAAAACATTTAAAACTTTTCTTTTTAAAGTATCGACAAAAACTTTCTTAACTTTTGGTCAAAACCTCGGGCGGGTTACATAACGATCAATCACAATAATACTGAATTTAAGACAGTTAACATTTACCCAAATGATTCCATTCCATGAAGAGTAATTTACAAAATATGAAATAACAATAAATTTTTTCAAAACAACTAGTAAAGTTTGTCAAAAAAAATCTGGTTCCTGAGAAAGAAAAATGACTGAATCTGTAACGCCGCCCCAACTTCCCACAATTGCTCTATCTCAATTACTCAATACTTAAAACAATTTTAGTAGGGGGTCAGAACATCCCCCGGCAGTAATACAATAACAAAACATATTTGCATATAAACATGTATACATGAAATAACAGTCTTCTCATGTAAACAAGCAATTATCAATGCAAATAAATAATAATTCAATATCATATACAATAATCTTATCCATGGATGATCATTCAATTTATGCATGACTTACCACTGTAAGCGAAGTAATCATCGTAGGCATGAATAACTTATATGTTTTTTTTAATTACATTTTTTTCTTAGATGGTGCATGTCATGCTTCATTATATGCACAATGCACATTTTGTTTCTCTTTAATAACTCTGTGGGTAGACACAAATATACAAATTAGAGGCTCGGCCTAAGAGTATATTCAGTCAACTTGTACTTTATTACATTGGCTTTACACATCTTCTTGAATCAGCAACCCACAACCTGATATATCAGAATTTACTTTCAGTTGAAGCCTTATTCACTACAATCCTTTGGCTTTGATGTTAGCTATCCCCTTTTTTCATGGTTGAGAAAGCAACATTCCATGCTTAACAATATCTCACAGATCTTTATGTACCACTTACTCTCTCATCGTAAGGTACAAGCGAATTATTATACACATTCTTTATCATGTACTTAACTCTGTTGACATAAATGCTTTAAACAATAATTAATATTTTATAACTTCAATAGCTTCTACCAGGCATAAACATATATACTTTCAATTAACCTTATCATAAGGTTGTTGGCTACCTATTTGGGGCACTAACATATATCGGCCTAATTGACCGTTCACAAGGTTGGGAGCTGCTCATCCGGGCTTAAGCGATAACAATTTAATAACATGCTTTTCATCATGGGCATTATGCAATATATATTTCATCATTCATAAGCATAAACATCATGTTAACATGTATTATAAATTCTGAAATACATTCGTAGGTGCATGTTCATAAAAATTCAAATACATGAATATGCTCGTAAAGCTTGACCATATACTTGTCTTTATTGAAAACATATTCAAAATATTCACATATGGATAATCATATATAAAAATCCCAAAAATGCCCTTGGAGATTCTTCTTGATAAGCATGATATAGTTGCACTTTATCGATGATTCGAGTGCGATAGAATCTAGCATGTGTCTTGGGATACGTGCTGCAAAGGCGATAATGCATGCAGTCTAGCAACACAAGAGAGTTCGACGACGACATTGCGGTTGATCCCACCAAAAACGCAAGGTGAGACGAAGGAGCCAGGCCTGACCTGCGTGACTCGGAGAAGCAATTTAATGAAGTTATTCATGCCTACGATGATTACTTCGTTTACAGTGGTAAGTCATGCATAAATTGAATGATCATGGGAGAGGAGGTGGTCAATGGCAACAAATGGTGATGACAACTAGTGGTGAAAAATTGAGTTCAGTGGTAGAGTGGTGGTTGTGGTGTTTGGTAATGGTGGTCGGTAATGGGAGAGGAGGTGATGTCAGTGGCAGTGAGAGGTAGTGAGGTGATAAGGTTTGTGGTGCTAAGTGAGGGAGGAAGGAGGCCACGATGGGGGTGGTTCACCGTAAACCACAAGAGGAAGAGGAAGAGGGAGAGAGAGTAAAAGAGAGTGAGAGGGAGAGAGAAGTGGAATGAGAGTGGAAAAGCTTAAGGGTGATATTTATAGGGTGGAGAGGGAGTGGGTAAGTGAAGAAAAAGGAGAGAAAATGATGATTTGAAGAGGAGAATACTTGAATTTGTGAGAAAAAAAGGGAAATTTGAGTGGGGTAGGTGAGTGATCTTGGGGATTAGATGGGATTTGAGAAGATGTGAGAGAGGTGATGCATTTGTGTTTGGATTTGGTGAGACACACTTGGGTCTCATTAAATCTAAATTCAATCTCTAATATTATATATATATATATATATATATATATATAAAATTCATTTGGACCTTATGTGGATCCAAATTTTTTATCATATACGTTTATTTTTGTAGGATCTATTTGAGTCTTCCAAATGGACTCAAAATCTTATTTTCTTAATGAGATCCAATTGGCTTTTCAAGTGGACTCAATATCTTACTTTTTTAGTGGAATCCATTTGGGTCTCCAAATATATCCAAAATACTCCAAAATCTTATTTTCCTAATGAGATCCAATTGGGGATCCAAGTGGACCCAATATCTTATTTTTTTAGTGAAATCCATTTGGGTCTCCAAATAGAACCAAAATAGTTTTTACTTAGAGAGATTCATTTGGGTCTCCAAATAGATTCAAAAACTCAATTTGCCTGGTGAGATTCATTTGGATCTCTAAATGAATCCAAAATATTTTTTGTATTAGAGGGTGATTCATTTGGGTCTCAAATAGATCCAAATCCCTTCTACGTCTAATTTAAACCTCGTTATGGGTCTAAACCCTACCCAAATCTATCTAAGTTGTTTCGAAGCATAAAATACTTTGTAAAAGCCTCATAAATTCCTCAATTAAACATATAATAACTTGAATAAATGCTAAAATATTACCGATAATAAATTTGCTAATTAATAAATTGATAATTTGCCAAAAAATAGTATTTAACTAAATAATTCACAAAACTTCCTCTTTTATTCATTTTAAAATTTTTGAGAAATTTGTGGATTTTACATCCTATCCTCCTTAAAGAAATTTTATCCATGAAATTTGATTATAATTATTCACTAAATAACTTGAGATATTTCACTTTCATCTTTTTCTCCAGTTTTCAAGTGCATTCCTCAATTTTGTGGTATTGTCACTGTACCTTTATCAAGGAAATAGTCTTCTTTCACAAGGCTTGTTCTTGTCAATCCAGAATCTCTATAGGTCTTTTCGTGATCGTGAGATCCTTTTGGATCTCAACATCCTCGTATTGGATGACATGAGTTGGGCTTGACATGTATTTCCTCAGCATAGAAATATGAAATACATCGTGAATGCTCAAAAACTAGGAAGAAAGTGCTATCTTAGACGTTGCTTCTTCGATTTTCTCAAGAATCTCAAAGGGTCCAACATATCTTAGACTGAGCTTGCCCTTCTTACCAAAATGAAACACACCCTTTGTTGGCGAGACCTTAATAAACACATAATCGCCTATAGCAAAGGAAAGTTCTCGACGTCTCTGATCAATATAATTCTTCTGATGACTTTGAGTTGTCAAGTCTCTTTCGAATTAGTTATATTTGATTGGTGTAGTGTTGAAGCATAATTGACGATTCTACAGTCCGATCATCAACTTCACTCCAACAAACTAGAGATCTACAGAGTCGTCCGTACAGGGCCTCGTATGTAACCATACCAATACTCAAATGATAATTATTGTTATAAGAAAACTCTGCCAACTCCAGATGTTTTCTCCAGTCACTCTTTTATTCTAGTACTCATGCACATAGCATGTTATCTAAAGTCTAAATCATCCTTTCAGATTGTCTGTCTGTTTGAAGGTGAAAGACTGAACTAAACTTAAGCTTTGTTCTCAAATCCTTTTGCAGTTAGTAAACCTCGCATCCCTATAAAAAATAATCGACAATGAGACTTCGTGAAGTTTAACGATCTCATGTATATACAAATCCGCAAGACTCTCTTGAGTATGATTTGCACTAATCGATAAAAAGTGTGCCGACTTCGTCAGGTAGTCCATAATAACCCAAATAACATCATACTGATGTCGAGTCTTGGACAGACCTACCATAAAGTATATGGTAATGCCTTCTCACTTTCACTAGGGTATCTCTATAACTTGCATCATATAACCAGGTTTTTTATGTTCTCTTGACCTGCTGACAAATCAAACACTTCGAAACATATTCAATAGTCTCATGTTTCATCCCATTCTATCAGTAGTTGTATTGTAAGTCTTTGTACATCTTAGTACTAATAGGGTGGATGGTGAACTTTGATCTATGAGCATTGTCAAGCAAATCCTTCTTTAATTGTGAATCCTCAAGTACCCATAATCGTTGGCCAAACCATATACTGCCATGTTCTTCTAAGTATAAAGTTGATTCATCTTATTGACAAGTCACTAGTATCTTAGATAAGTTTGGATCATCTTTTTGTTGAGCTATGATCCAATCCATGATAATTGTCTGAATAGCCATGCCAGCTATTCCTATCCTGCTAAAAATAAAACTGAAAGGTTTTCATGTAATAAGATCTTCGAGGAGCTTCCACTCATTACTCAAGACACAAGATAAATGTTCTGCCTTTTTGCTCAAGGCATCTGAGACAACATTAACTTTCCTCGGGTCGTAAGAGATAGTAAAGTCGTAGTTTTTGAGAAGCACTAGCCACCTTTTTTGTCTCATATTTAATTCTTTTTGAGAGAAAATATACTTGAAGCTCTTTTAGTCAAAGAATACCTTGAACTGCTCTCCATACAGATAGTGTTGTCATATCTTGAGAGCGAACACTACTGCTGCTAATTCTAGATCATGAGTGGGATAATTATACTCGTGCACCTTTAATTTGTGAGAAGTGTAAGCAATCACTTTTTCATATTGCATTAGAACACAACCTAAACCCGTTTATAAGGCATCACTATATACAACAAAACCTCTTTGGACTTAGGGAAGTGCAAGTATCATGACTGAGGTAAGCCTCTTCTTTAACTCCTAGAATCTTTCTTCGCATTGTTGAGTTCATACAAACTTGATTTCCTTGTGAAGAAATTTTATTATAGGAGTTGCTATCTTGGCAAAATCCAATATGAATATTTGGTAATAATCAGCAAGTCCTAGAAAGCTGTGAATATCCATGACATTCTTAGGTAACTTCCAATTCAAAACTTCTTCTACCTTGGCAGGCTCCATGAATACTCGATCTTTCTAAATCACATGTGCTTAAAATATAACCTACTCTAACTAAAATTCACACTTAAAGAATATCGTATATAACCCATGCTTTCTAAGTGTCTCTGGAACGATCCATAGATGGTTTCTGTGATCTTCCTTGCTTTTTGAATAAATGAGGATGTCATCAATAAAAACAATCATAAAAAGATTTATGAAGGGCCAAAATATCATGTTCATAATATACATAAATGTTGCAGATGTATTGGTTAGCCCAAAAGGCATCACCAAAAACTCATAATAGTTGTAACACATTCTAAGCGTCAATTTTTTTACATCGAATTCTGAAATCCTTAACTGATGGAAGCCAGATCAGAGATTTATCTTGGAAAAGACCTTTGCATCTTGAAGCTTATCAAATAAGTCATCTATTCGTAGAAGATACTTGTTCTTGATCGTGACTTGATTCAACATACGATAGTCAATGCACAACCACATTGATCCATCATTCTTTTTAACAAAGAGCACATGTGCTCCCCACGATGATACACTAGGTCGGATAAATCCTTTATCCATGAGTTTTTGTAGTTGTTTTTTTAACTCTTCTAACATTGTGGGTGCTATCCGATATGGAGCTTTAGAGATTGGGATTGTACCAGGCATCAACTCTATCGAGAAATCAATCTATCACACAGGAGTAGTCCCAGAAGGTTATTGAAAAATATATCTATAAATTCTCTCCATGGAGGTTGTGCTGGGTTTCACCATGGAAATGCTGGCCAGAAAGACCTCACACCCCTACTCAATACATCGCTAAGCCTTTACTGTAAAGATCATCTTTCCTTTCTTTACAGGCTTACATGCTCTGTATTCGAGGACATGCTAATTGGGACGAATAAATCATATCCATTTACAATGATAATCTACATAAGTGTAGTGCTCGTATAGTAAATCCATTCGCAGAATTACGTCATACTCAATCATGTTTAGCACAATCAAGTTGGTAGAGAGGTTCTGCCCCACAATGATAACTTCTATTTTGGGCAAATAGTTTCAGGCGATAGTTCTATCGCTCGATGGTGTGACAATCTCTAATACATTTCCCAATGCAACAAGTGTTATAATATATCATGCTAGCAAAATACGTAGACACAAAAGAATGTGTGGCACCAGTATCAAATAATACCTTAGCATCAAAGTTTGCAATAGGGATGGTACCTTTTATCACAACAGCATCATCTACCAGTTCCTCTATGATAGTCGCATAGATGCGTCCTGTAGCTCGCTTTTGTCCATGCGATTGTTGATGTTGGGGATTTTGTTGGCCTCTTGGTATCACGTCTTGCACATTTTATGCCATCCTCTTGAGACAGTCCTTAATGAAGTGTCCCATCCCCCCCACAGTGTACGTATGTACCGATATGAAAGTAGCACTGACACTTATGGTGCCTCTTGCACTTCAGACAAGTATAATTTTATGGATGTTGTCAGGAGTTGCTACCTTGTTAAAATAATGCACTTTTGACTGGTGGCTCTCTGTTCTAGCCTGCAACAAAGTTCTGAGGCTTTTTCTCATTGTCTCCAATCTTAGTCGGCTAGGACTTCTTGAAAGAATCCCAGTCTGCCTGTAATAGCGTGGCCATCTCGATAGTCTGGTTTAGGTTCTAAGGTCTATTATCGAGAAGTCTTGACCTCAACTCATCATGAAGTTTGTGCACATATTTTTGGGTACATTCCTCATCCGTGATATAGGTATGCAGACAATATTTCTCTAGGTGTCTGAACCTAGTGATATACTTCGTAACAGTACAATTGCCTTGCTTGAGTCCTAGGAACTCTTGCTTCTGCTTATCCTTCACATGCTGGGGGAAATTGGTGTTGAGGAATACCTCAAAAAATTAAGCCCACGTTAGAGCTTGCAATTGTTCTGGTGTGTAACATATATCATGAACCATCTGCCCCTGAGGTTGTTGTCTGGCCATCAGTACAGTAAAAAAATCATAAGTTTGCATAAATACATGTATTATCCTTATGTGGACATCTAGGTTCACACACAAATTCAAGCTTTCATAGTACCATTAATTTCAATAATTGACCAAAATAGAACTTACTTACATAGCGATGTCGGTCTGTAGGATATGTCACGAACCAATATTTTCTTTCTGCTCTGATACCAATGTTGTAACACCTTAAGATTTCAAAAGTCAAAAAATGCAAAAAACTTAAAACTTTTCTTTTTGAAGTATCAGCAGAAAACTTTCTTAACTTTTGATCAAAACCTTGGGCGGGTTACTGAATAATCAATCACAATAATATTGAATTTAAGACAATTAATATTTACCAAAATGATTTCATTCCATAGATAAAGTAATTTACAAAATCTAGAATAACAGTAATGTTTTCCAAAACAACTAGTAAAGTTTGTCAAAAAAACTCGGTCTCCAGAAAAAGAAAACGATTGGCTCTATGACGTCGCCTTAACTTCTCACATTTGCTCCATCTCAGCTACTCAATACCTAAAATGGTTTTAGTAAGGGGTTAGAACATCCCCCAGAAGAAATACAATAACAGAACATACTTGCATAGAAATATATATATATATATATATAAATATATATATATATATATATATATATATGATGTCTTCTTTTAAATCATTGTAATTTTGAAAAGATTTTTATATGAAAAACATGTGAAAACCAGACATCAAATAATAAAAACCGGTTCTCACTAGTGGATGAGACCGGGTCGAACTCAGGGAACAGGAATATTTTGTATTCAAGTACACAAATCTAAACTATTCTTTATTGCCGAACTATTTGAAATGTAAAATGTTTAAGAAAAGTAAAACTACTAACTATTACAACAAATGAATACCCTTCGCAGAGGGCGTAAAGTGCAATATTTACAAACTCAGAATTAAATTCCTAATTCTAAACTGAAAAGTAACACGAAGTTTTATTCTTCTCTTTCTCGTGTCACGTAACCGCTTCAACTCCACTCCTGTGCTATCCTGCACAATTCAAAAGAACACGAGCAGCACAAAAGAGAAAGAAAACTAGAATGATGCTATCTAAAATGCACGAAATAAATGTTGAAAATTATATTGAAATAAGCAATGATAATACTAAACGAGTGTAAGTATGACTAAGCATGCAATGTTTACTAAATGAAATTTTTATGCTAAATTGAACATACACTGATGAAATCAAATACTCTTAACCTAAATGCTAAACACTAATGTAATTGATTGAAAACTAAACACTAACAAATCATTTTTTACAATTAATCAATTCAACTAACAGCTAATCTGAAAACTCAGCAAATGATACCCGAACACCTGATGTTTTATAATGCTCAAAATCCAATATCACTCAATCCACACAACTAATACAACAATCTGTATATTGTGGTTCAAACCTAATTCAGAAATCCTGTAAATTCTGGAAACTCAGTAAGTATGTGTTCAATCAAGCTAACACAAACTCAGAAAATCAGTCAAAAGCTTCATTAATTTTTACACAGCCTAGTGAAACAGAATTTCCCGATAAACAATATTCTGGCAAAAAAATTGGATCTCTATTACAGCAAAAATGGATTCCCTCGGCAGCAACAAATGATTTCTGATCGGTCTTACTTCACATTGAATCTCCAGCAGATACAGGGCACCGATCAACACCAAAAATACTGGTTTCTTTTAATATCCAGGTGATCTAGATGATCCAGATCATCACTGGAAAACAGTGAATAGTTTTCACAAGAGATCAACAATCAGACATCAATGAAGCATAGTAAACACCGACGATAAAAAAATTTCAACACAGGAAATATGAAATTCAGAATGTAAACTAACTTTAAAATTCAATATGCATCTAACTAGAACATCAATTACAGAATTAAAAATCGGAAAAGAAAAAAAATCAGAAACAACAATGATCGAGTTTAATTTTTTTTCTCTTTCTGTTTTTCTTTCTCTTTTTTTTTTTAGTTTTTTTTTTCATACATAGTAATACAATCGGAATTCATTAAAGAACCTACAGAAGAAGAAGAATAAAAAGAAGTTCTGAAGAAGAAGAGGAAGAAGAAGAGGAAGAAGAAGAAGAAAAAGAAGAAGATAAAATCAGAGAGGAAAAAAAAACAGATCGGCTGAAGAAAAGAAGAAGAAGAAGAAGAAGAAGAAGAAGAAGAAGAAGAGATTGGAGGAAGAAGAGGAAGATTTTGGAAAAACTTACCGTGAACAGAGGAAGGATTAGGGAAGAAGTGGCGGCCTCCACACCACGCCGTCGCCGGACTGCAGCACCACCACCACCGGCTGGATTTGAACAGAGCAAGAGGGAGAAGGGGAAGAAGGAGGTCAGAAACCACCGGCGATGGTGAAAAATGGTGAGAAAAGAGAGAAGAGAGGGAAAGAGGGGCAAGGAACAAGGTTCAGCCCGGTGAGGGGACCCCCGGTTTTTGCGATTTTGGGGTTTTTTAAACAGTAAACAAACCGGTTCACCGGTTTTTTTTGTTTGTTTTTTTTAAAAAATTCAAACCGGTTGGAACCGGTTTGTAACAAGATTTTTTCAGCTTTTTAAAAAAAACCGCAAACCGGTTCCAGCCGGTTTGCTATTATTTTTTTTTCAGTTTTTAAAAATCAAAAACCAAACCGTGTAATGGTTTGTTAAAAAAAAAACAAACTATTTAAAAGAGTATTTTAAAAAAAAACTATTTACTAAAAACCTCAAACTAACTAACTACAATACAAAATTATTTACACTAAACTCATTTCAAAATATATCTAACTCTATTTTTAACTCTAATTTTTATTTTATTTTTATTTTTATTTTTATTATTTTTATTGAAAACTAAAACTAAAACTACTATGACTATAACAAAAACTAAAATATGCATAAAAATGTAAAATAAAACTATTTTTCATGCATTTTCTAATTTTAAATCATTTTAGCACATTTACTCGAAAACTATCATAAAATTGGGTTTTTGAAACATTATTTTATAAAATCATGCATATTGTAATGTTAATAAACCCTGAATTATATGCATGATCAATATATATATATATATATATATATATATATATATATATATATATATATATATATAAAATGACAGTTGACAAGCAATTATCAATGTAGATAATTAAATAACAGTTCAATCTCATATACAATAATCTTACCCATGCATGATTATTCAATTTATGCATGACTTACTAGTGCAAACTAAACAATCAACACATGTATGGATAACTTATAATTCTTTTCAATGACTTTTTTTCTTAGATGGTGCATGCCATACTTTATTATATGCACAATACACTTTTTGTTCCTCTTTAATAACTCTCTGTGAGTACGACACAAATATACAAATTAGAGGTTTGGCCCAAGGGTATATTTAGTCAAATTGTATTTTATTACCTTAGCCTTGCACATCTTCTTTGGTCTCGAGACAATCCAGTCGAAAGAGATACCCCAATACCCACAATCTAGTCAAAATTTACTTTCAACTGAAGCCTTATTCACTATTACCTCGTGGTTAGAAAAGCAACCTTCCGTGCTTAACAATATCTCACAGAGCCTTATGTACCACTTACTCTCTTATTGTAAGCTATAAGAAAATTATTATATACATTCTTTATCATTTAATTAACTCTCTTGACATAAATACTTTAAATAATAATTAATCTTTTACAACTTCAATAGCCTATACCGTGCATAAGCACATATACTTTCAATTAACTTTATCATAAGGTTCCCGACCACTCATTTGGGGCACTAATACATATTGGTCTAGTTGATAGTGCACAAAGTCAGGAGTCACTCATCCGAGCTTGATCCATAACAATTTCACAACATGCTTTTCATTATAAACATTATGCAATATATACACACATCATTTAATTGCATTTCATCATTCATAAGAAAAACCATCATGCTAACATGTATCATAAATTTTGAAATACATTCGTAGGTGCATGTTCGTAAAAATTCAAAATACATGAATATGCTCATAAAGCTTGAACATATACTTGTCTTTATTTGCTCGTAAAATCTAATGGTTTCATATATATATTAAAACATGCAACACAAACAATTTCTGAAACCATATATAATACAAAAATCTACGTATTTCAAGAAACCTAAAACTTTATATATATGTTAAGTTATCATAAACCTACTTCGTGATGCATGTAATTTTACAAGAACAAAGAAATTCCAAAAATGCCCTTGAAGATTCTCCTCGATAAGCATGACACAAATCACATTTTGTTGATGATCCAAATGTGATATAATCTAGCATGTGCCTTGGGATCCATGATGCAAACATGAGAGTGCTTTCATTCTAGTAGCACAAGAGGGTTTGATGGCGGCGATATGGGTGATCCCACCAAAAATGCAAAGGGAGGCAGAGTTGGGTCTGACCTGCATCACTCAAAGAAGCATCTCAGCCAAGCTTGCGGGTTAGGTGGCAACAACTGGTGATGGCGGATGGTGGTGAAAAATGAAGTTTGATGGAAGAGTGATGGTGGTGGTGTTTGGTAATGGTGGTCGGTAATGGGAGAGGAGGTGATGTCAATGGCAGTGAGGGGTAGTGAGGTAATGAGATCGATGGAAGTATGTTCGGTTGGTGGTGGAAGGTGTGATGGTGCTAAGTGAGGGAGAAAGGAGGCCACGGTGGAGGTGGCCCACCATGAAACACAAGAGGAAGAGGACCAAAGAATTAAAGAGAGTGAGAGGAAGAGAAAAGTGGAATGAAAGTGGAAGAGCTTAAGGGTGATATTTATAGGGGAGAGAGGGAGTGAGGTGAGGAAAAATAAGAGAAAAGGATGATGTAAAGGAGCAAATACTTGAATTTGAGAGAAAAAAGGGGATTTAAGTGGGGTAGGTGAGTGATCTTGGGGATTAAATGGGGTTTGAGAAGGTATGAAAGAGGTGATGCATTTGGGTTTGGATTTGGTGAGACCCACTTGGGTCTCATTAAATTCAAATCCAATCTCATATATATATATATATATATATATATATAATTTATTTAGGTTGTATGTGGATCCAAAATTTTTATTATATACATTTATTTTTGTAGGATCCATTTGGGTCTTCCAAATAGATCTAAAATCTTATTTTTTTAATGAGATTCAATTAAGTATAAGTAGACTCAATATCTTATTTTCTCAGTGGGACCATTTGGATTTTTGAATAAATTCAAAACATTTTCTATATTAGATGAGGATCTATTTAAGTCATAAATGGATCCACATCTCTTCTATGTTCGGTTTAAACCCAAATATGGGTCTAAACTCTACCCAAATCCATCTGTGTGTTCCAAAGTATAAAATACTTTATAAAAAACTCATAAATTTTTTGATTAAACATCTAATAACTTGAATAAATACCAAAATATTATTGCTAATGAATTTGCTAATTAATCGATTGATAATTTGCTAAAAAATAGTATAACTAAATAATTCACAAAACTTTCTTTTTTATTCATTTTGAAAATTCAAAAAAATTTATGAATTTTACAAGAACTCAATTGTGAAAGAACAATGAAACTCAGATGTGAAACTTAGTTGTTATAAGACTAGTGAAACCTAGTGGTAGTGGTGATGATGATAATAGTCGTATTGATAACAATGACAAAAATGGTGGTGGTGGATGAAGGTGGTGGCAATGGTGAAGATGGTGGTAGTGATCGAAATGGTGATCCGAGCGGTGATGATGGTAATGACAGTGATAGTGGGGGTGGTGATGACAATAGTGATGGTGGTGGTAGTAATGCTGGAGAAGTGGTTGTAGTGATAATAGGTGGTGGTGATGAGGAATGAAAGAAAAGTAGTTTAAAAAAAAGTAGGTCTCTTAGACTGAGTTTTGCTATTTCGATGTACAAGCGAATTTCAATTAGTTTAGTGAAAGAGTAAAACCTTAAAAAATATCACCAAATTCAGCAAAAATTAGGAGGGGTAGAGTGTGAGGAATATTGCAATTACACGGGAAAATACTATTATTTTCAGGGATAGTACGGTTAAGGTTGAAATATGTATTCATCCTTCCAATTAGGGGTGGCAATCGGGTCGGGTCGACGGGTTGGCGGGTCAGAATACATCAACACGACCCGTTTATTAAACGGGTCAGATGTGGCAAACACGAACATAACCCATTTATTAAACGGGTAACCCGACACGACACAGTTAACTCGTTTAATAAACAGGTCGGGTCAGCACGACAAGATTACACGACACGGCGACCCGTTTACTAAACGGGTCGACCCAATAAAATAGACACGATAACCGACCCGAGTAACCTGAATAACCTGTCTAACTACAAGGCTACCGGCGTTGCCGGAAGTAAGCCGCTGCAGGAGGTGGGAAACCCTCACCGTCTCTGTCATTGCTTTGTCGAGAAGGAGCCGTGAGAGGCAACGACTGAGAAGGACATCCTCGCCATCGTCGCTCATCTGAGCTAGAGAGGGTTCAGTCCATCTCATTCACCAGAGATCACCCACAACTTCGATTGCTCTTCTCCCTCTCTCTCATTTTCTCAGAGAAACGAAAAGGAGAACCCGATTAGGGTTTCCTTTTCATTTTTACTTGTAAGCATTTATTTAAAAGAAATAATTTCAGTTTTGGTGCTGAAATTTTTTGAAAATTCTAGATCAAGTCTCATATATTATTAACAGATTGTCCCGAATAACACAATTAGAAACACAAAAACGGGTTGCGGGTTGACGGGTTCGTGTAAACGGGTTGACCCGCCCGCCTAACTTGTTTATTAAACGGGTCAATCAGGTTGGCGGGTTGGCATACCCCTAACACGAACACGACCCGTTTAATAAACGGGTTAGGCGGGTCAACTCGTTTACGAAACGAACCCGTTTAAGACAAACCCTAACCCGGCTAAGAAGCGGGTTGGCCGGTCGGGTCAGATTTTGCCACCCCTACTTCCAATAAAACCGACAGGCAAAAGCTGACAAGACATTAGTCCATTTTCAAGGGTAACTCTTTCAACTATGGTATCTTAAATAACATCCAAAATTTATCAAAATGTAGATGATTTTTTGTAACGTTTGGTAAAAGCAACAATGTATGGAATCTTGATTTTATCCTCTCAAGGAGTAGAGTTCAATCAGAAACATATTGTCCCCATCCCACTAAAAAATGGGGACCAAATAATACAATAAGGACCAATTAATGTCTGACACCTGTTTTATGAGCATAATCCAATAATGGTCAAATGCATCCAATGAAATTTCGGCACATAGAAACAGGAGATGAGTGAAGTAATTGAGGTAGGAGAAATGTCCATATCAAAAGAAAAAGTGACCATTGTTTGGTAGCAGCTGTTAGTGCACGTCACCATGTGTTGGGACGTTGCAAGTTCAAAACCCAATGGTGTGTTATGGAACTGGTGGGGTCTGCCTAACCCCAGCTTGCCTATGAAAAGAAAAGTGATCATGGTAACAGACATTAGTTCACCCAATCTACAAATAATTCTATATGGTTGGTGTGACTAAGTTGAATGATTTGTCACAAGATCAAAAAAGTAAAAACTGAAGAACTAGAACCTGACATAGTGACCAGTTAGCTATAAGGAAGACAAGATGAATGGGGCCCACAGGTAATGACCCCCATTAGAATTTAGAAATTGTCATATATATTTGAGAGAACTCAAGTGCCTATACCTTTTGGAGATGTGGGTGTCCATATGAACCAGAATGGTTCAGTCAACATCAAAGAAAGGATAAGAACTCAAAGCAGCCACTCCATGATTTTATGTGCATTTAAGAGCAAAGTGGAAGGTGAGTCTCCCACTAAAGCATGAAAGGAAATCAATTACATTGAGGTCCATGTGACAATAGCTTTAGAAGTTCATTTTAGAAAAATGATGTGGCTTATGGGATTATAGGTAAAGCAACTACTTCATAATGTGTAGATATCATTTGATTAGATTAGCCCACAAGGGCTCCGCTCATCTAGTAGGGGCGACTTGTGAATGTCACCAACTTGATGGGATGTCATTAGTTTGAAACTCATAGGTGGCATCCTTTGTCAGGAGGTCACCACAAGAGCTCCACACGCCAAGTTAAGTGGTTCGGCTTAAGGCATTTAAGTTGAAGGACATCAACAAGGTCATCCCTTGCCTAAAGGCGAAAGCAGTAGGCTTCTTGATGGATAAAGAGTGCGGCCTAGGGTTTTAACTGCTTAGAGTTGGGTCACATTACAGGTCATCAACCTCTTCCGCCTGAATCGGGTGTTTTCTTCGTTATATATATATATATATATATATAAGGTAATACATCCGTGACAAATGAAACATGTTAAATGGGTTTTTTGGCTTTTCGATTGTTTTTTTGCTGTTCCAACCTCATAACTTTTTTGGGCATGATGGATTTACTAGGAATCCACACCTAGATCATGTCTTTTCGAAGAAAAAATAATATTTGGGGCCTCAAAATTTTACAAAGATTTTAGACCGTTGATTTTTAAAACCTTATAATAACCCACCCATGTATCGTAACAGATCAAAACTTTACATAGGTCACATATATATGATCAAATTTTAAAAATAAAACAAAAAAAGCTTGAAACCATTTTGCATGTTTCATGTATTGCCCATATATACTGAACATATTAGGTCCCATTTCTCGTTCTGCCCTGTTCTGCCCCATAGTTTTAAAGTATTTTATGGTAGATTTGAACTGTTAGATGTGTTTAGCATGCTCGTTTTAGTGGGAATCGACTCTTGGATCATGTTTTTTTTACGAAAAAACATGTTTTTATTAGCCGAGAAAAACTGGTTCCTTCATAGCCAATGCTTTTGGATTACCAAAAAAAACTGTATGTAGGTCGATTCCTATGATCCAAAAGCCAGTTCCCACTAAACAAAACGATAGATCACAAATATGGTGTTAGATGTGAGAAAAAATGCCAAACATGACGATTTTTTACGGGGTAGAAGAGGGAAGAATGCAAAGGTGGTATATATGAGTAATGTGTTCCTTAGGCCTCGTTTTTTTGTTAGGTCTCATTAGGCCCCTTCAAAAATCATAGTTTTAAGTATTTTTTCTCACGTCTAACATCATAGATGTAATCTATAGGTTTTGTTTAGTGGTAACCGGCTTTTGGATTGTCGGAATCTGACCAGAGTGATCCAAAATCAATGGCTATGAAGACACCAGTTTGTCTTAGCTCATAAAAATATATTTTTTCATAAAAAAAAAGTTGATCCAAGAGTCGATTCCCACTAAATCGAGCATGCTAAACACATCTAACAATTCAAATCTATCATAAAACACTTAAAACCATAGTTTAAAAACTCGCCGGGTTGATCCGGTGACTAGGTTGATTCGACCCGGATCGCCCAGTCACCGAGTCAAAAAAACTGTGTAACTCTATTTTTACATAACTCGGCTAAGTCATGGGCGAGTCATGCATATATATAGATATATAATATATTTTATATATAATTATATATATTATATGAAATATAATATAAATATTATGTATATTATTTATAAAAATATGATTATACATGTATTAATAAAATCATACATTAAATATATTATAAAAGTTATCATATAATGTATATTATGTATAATATAATGGTAAAATATTATAAAATATAGACAGTATATACATATATTTATATATTTTATATAAAATATAAAGTTAACATGACTTAGCCGAGTCATCGAGTTGACCCAGCTGAGTCTAGAGTCACTCAAGGATGAGCGGAGTGACGAGTCACCGAGTTTTAAAACTATGCTTAAAACCTATGGAGCAAAACGGGATAGAACGAAAAATGGGGCCTAATAACTATAAGAAAAATGTTATTTAGCAACGAAAATTTGCAACAAAAATAATTCATCGCAAAGTTACGACGGATTAGCGAGAGAAAACTATTCCTCCCTAAAATTAGAATTAGTTGCAGAATTAGCGACGAAAAAATTCTGTCTCGAAATCTGTCGCTAATTAGCAACAAAAAAAATCTGTCTCAAACTCCATCGCAACTTCGCGACGGATGAGCAACAACATTTTTTTGTCGCTACTCCATCACAAATTTGTGACGGCGTTTGCGATGAAATTTTTCCGTCTCTAATCCGTCGTTAAATTTCCTGTAAAACCTTAATGTGAGCCCCCTTTTTTTTCCTTTCTGTTTCATCCCGTCGCTCGTCGCCCGATGCTCAACGCCTACCGCCCTCTCCTTCACCTCCTCTTTCTTCCCTCACTCCACCTCTCTCATCGTCGTGTGCCGCCGCCGACCCTCTAGCACTCTCCCTCTTGTCGCCTTTTCTGACCCACCGTCGTGGGCGAGCATCGCCGCCAGGCGACAGCACCACCACCATTGCTTCTCGTTCCTTCATCCTCTTCTTTTGTTTACCAGGATCGACGCAAGCAACCATGTTGGTTGCCTCCTTGCCTCCCTCGTGTGCTCTCACCGAGGACCCTTGTCGTGTACGTAACCCGCAATGCCAGCCGCCTCCGCAGGTAACCTCTTTCCCCTTTGTGTGTCTTCTTCTTCTTGTCCTCCTTTTTCTTTCTTGCTGACCGAAAGTGGTTAAAACCCTGCCTGTCTATCTTTTTCGGCAGCCATGGTCGTTTGGCAAAGGCTGAATCCCTTGCCAGTATTCCATCAGGTCGGCAGTCATGCCAGTTCGGCAGGGGCTAAAGCCCCTGCCAGTATTCTTTGTCTCCCTGTTGCGGCAGGGGAGGGTGGGACCCTCCCTGCTCCCTGCGCTCCCCCTCTCTTGCGTTCAGAGTGTCTATGCCCCCAACTTGCTTCCTCACTCGTTCGGCGGTTGTGCCGGTTAGTGGGGGGAGCTTCAGGTCTGCTGTGCATGCTTTGGGCATGAGTGGGGTTGGCTTTGGTATCCAGCGCCGTCATGGCTATGCGTTGTGCTTTTGCCATGAGGTGTATGGCCCCCTTCCTATCTCCAAATAGAGTCTTTGTTCTCCTTTGATTTGTGGGATCGATTTCTCGTTTGATTTGGAGAAACCGAGTTCCCATTTGTATATTTGTGCTTTGCAGGTGCGTAGCTGAGCTAATTGCGTGATTCTTAGTGCTAAGCATCACATGTGGCTAAAAATGTCATATAAAAAAAAATAAGAAAAATGCAAAGACAAAAGCATGCAAATCGGGTAAATACCCATGGTAAGTAAGTGATGCAGGCACATCACATATTATTTACTTTCTTGGATGCAACACTTTTCTGTTCACACACTCACTTAGTTGTGGATATCTAGGACTGCTTTGTTGGAGTTTGAAGATCATGCTGAGCATGATTTGAATGTATGAAAATAGAAGTGCTCTTATTTTTGGAGTTCAGATTTTATGCTAGTCATGGTAGTAGTTAGCGAGATATTGGATTATGTTTGCTGCAGGTACATGTTTGACAATGTTGTAGTATGAATGAGTGATTGTAGTGTCATGTTTGATATGACTGTATCCATGCTTGCATGAAGTTATTTTCAATTTGATTATGCCTTTCATGTGAAATTGTATCATGAAAACATGTTTCAAATGAATGTATCATGTTGATGAATATGATTTCATCATTCTAAATATTCTTGTGATGAGTGTAAATATGATGTGATAGTTTTGCACATGAAAATATTAAGTTATCAATGCATGCATCATAGTTCTTGTGATTGCATTTTATGTTAAGCATGATTGAGATTAAACCATGTATGCAATCATGTTAAAAATTGAATCATGCATGTAGCATGTATAGTAAATCATGACATGATAGGATCATGCATAAAAATTTATGCATTAACTGAAATAAAAAAGTGCTCACCAACAATCACCAAACAACTATTTCTAACAGATTTATAAACCACAATAAAGTGTTAACCAACTCAACACAAGCAACAAGCAAAATCAAGATTTTATGGCCTACAATATGCAAATTATAGCAAACCAACAAGGAGGAATCAGTCATTTCATTCTCATTAACTTGCAAAATGAAACTTACTTTATAATTTCATCTGAATGTGTGAAAAACTACTTTTGCTTAACAGTAGTTTCATTGGAGGTGAATGACATCATATATATATATATATATCAAATCATTACATCCACCGTCAATGCATGATAAATTAGATATTTTCTTCATCATAGCATTATTATGATTCTCTTTTAACTGGTGAAGATAATATCCGTAACATTTTTATTTGTTAGAATATGGTTCGTGGAGGTCACAGTGGTCGAACACCCAGATGTCGAGGACCAAGTGGAGGCCATGGGACATCATTAGGTAGATGTCTTTGTGTTATATTTAAATATATGAATTCATTATGTTTTTGCTTATATGTTGATATAAAAATTGTTACTTGTTAATCGTCTTTATAGGATCCCAACTCAGTGATAGTCAGTCTCAGCATTCGTCTTCACGTAATGCTTCAATAGGTATATCATTTAAATAAATGTACAGTTGATTAATTTATATGTGCATTGTGTGAATTTCTAACTCATTGTTCTGTAGAGGATGTTTTGTCTGCACATGACCCACTTACACTAGCTACTCATACACATCACAAGACAACGCTGGATGCAGAGTCTTCTCAGTTTGACACACGGCAATTCATTCAAATAGTGTATATCGATAGTCGATCGTAAGTATTACATTGTCACTTATCCAATACTTATCTTAAAAATAGTGTGTATTGATAGTCGATTGTTAATGTGTATCAATTCATGTGCAGCACGAGGTTCGAGTCATAAGAAGTAATACAAGAAATTAAGAAGTCACTACTTCAACATCTACCAAGATCGGTCACTCAATGAAAAAAGTACCCGAATAAAGTGTTGGAAAGATTATGATCCTCATTCATGATATACAATCGTTTATCATAGTTAATGTGTTTCATATTTAATTTTTTGTTATAATCATGTGCACTAACTTTCTGAAATTATTTGTAGGCTTTGAATCGCTTCGTGATTGCGAAGGAGGAGCATGATGCGAGGATAGTGTGGCAGGAGGTGGCTGTTAGTTGATTTGCCGACATACTTCACAATATGAAGACTGCAACAATAAAAGCAGCTGGTGGGATAGATGATCAACTACAGTGGAAGGGCCATGGTCCTTCTGCTATCAAGATAGATTATTGGGATGCAATGTACCACAAGTGGGCGAGCCATGAATTTAAAACCGCTCAGCAAAGGCTGCACAAAATTGAGCGACGATGCCCGATGCCCATCTACACATAGGTGGTTCTAGAACTTTTGGGAGCCACCAAAAGAAAATGGTAACTCATCAAAATATATATATATATATATATATATATATATATATATATATATATATATATATATATATATATTGTCAAATTTATTCATATTTCTGGATACTTTCTAATTGATTTTTTTAGCATTTAACCTTGCAAGAAGCCAAAAAAGGAGGCATTGTGCCTTACAAAGATGTGTTTGTTGAAACACATAAACGTAAGACCACGAGAGAGTTCATATCAGAGAAGGCGAGAGCGACAACGATATGTATTTATTGTATTAATAAACATTGTAATATACAAGTTACCATAAATTATATTATCATAAACATTGTAATTCTTAATTATTAATATATATCGTAATCATTATTTTGGATTCATACGAGCAACAGATGGTAGAGAGATATGACGATGACTCCACTCAGCATCCGCCTTTTGATCCTACAGCATGGGTGACTGCAACCAGTGAACCTAAAAAGGGTCGTGTGTTCGGGTTTGAGAGTAAAATGAACACCACATCAGTTGTTGCCTTATCCACCCAGGGCCCTCAAAGTTCTCCCGCCAACATCAAGTCTCAGCGTCCGATTGACCCTGCTAATTCTTGGGATGGTGTCCGCCAACTTGTTAAGGACACAATGCATAACTTTTTACATAAAGTCATTTTTAACGTTATCCGTAATGAGTTGTGCAACTTTTTTTGGAACAGGAGAACTTCGTTTGCATTCAACATGAGCTCTGGTGCCCGTCAGGTATGAATGATTGAAACACTATGAATTTTTATTGCTAGCATTAGAACACATGTATGCATGATTGAATCATTATAAAAAAAAATTGACTGCCTTAAAACATATATATACATAATTGAATCACTATGATTTTTTATTGCTAGTATTAGAACACATGTATGCATGATTTCATCACTATGAATTTTTTTTTACTGCCTTATAACATATATATGCATGATTGAATCACTATGCAAGTTTTTTCACAACCTTAGAACACATATAAGCATGATTTCATCACTATGAAAGTTTTTTGACTGCCTTATAACGCATATATGCATGATTAAATCCCTATGAAAGTTTTTGACAACCTTAGAACACATATATGCATGATTGAATCACTATGAATTTTGTTTGACAACCTTAGAACACATATATGCATGATTGAATCACTATAAAAGTTTATTTGACAACCTCAGAACACATATATGCATGATTGAATCACTATAAAATTTTTTAACACCTTTAGAACACATATATGAATGATTGAATCACTATACAATTTTTATGACAGCCTTAGAGCACATATATGCATGATTGAATCACTATAAATTTTTTTTGATAACATTTAGAACACATATATACATGATTGAATCACTATGAAATTTTTTTTACAACCTTAGAACACATATATGCATGATTGAATCACTATGAAAGTTTTTTTACAACCTTAGAACACATATAAGCATGATTTCATCACTATGAAAGTTTTTTTACTATCTTATAACACATATATGCATGATTGAATCACTATGATTTTTTTTTTACAACCTTAGAACACATATATGCATGCTTGAATCACTATGACATTCTTTTGACAACCTTAGAACACATAATTGCATGATTGAATCACTATGATTTTTTTTTGTCAGCTTTCATTAGAACAAATATATAAATGATTGAATCAGTATAAAATTTTTTTAACTGCCTTATAACACATATATGCATGATTGGATCACTATGGAAGTTTTTTGACAACCTTAGAACACATATAAGCATGATTTCATCACTATGAGATTTTTTTGACAACCTCTGAATTTTGTTAATGTCCTTCACTTTATTGTTAGTATATGTGTCATTCAACCATGTTACTTTGATTACCTTAGATTAGGTGCATTGCATATAATTTATTTTATTATATTTTGTTTATCAATACTAACATTTTGGTTCTCTTGTAGGATGCTGGAGATGATCAGCGTAGAGGAGTTGATGGAGGCATAGATGAAGGGGCAGATCAAGACAATGAAGAGGACGATGCTCCGAATCTTGACGAGGATTAGCTTCATCTGTTGAATTTGTTTCAAACAAAACTATTTGTATATGTTCACTTGTAACAAATTAGAACTTGGCGAGGATTATACTGGGTAGTTAATTTTTTTCACTTATAACTTGTGTTAAATTTGCTTCACCTACTTTGTATTTGTATTTTTTATGTGTACTTTATTTTTTATACACAAGTTATATAAACTGTATAACGAGAATTTTTTTCTCGATATTTATATTTCAAATAAATTTTTTTTTAAAATTTTTGTGACAAATTAGTGACAGATAATATCCGTCGCTAATTAGTATAGGCCTATATTTTGCGACGGATTACAGACGGATATTTATCCATCGCAAAACTGAATCGGCAGATGTTTTATGATGGATTGTAATCCGTCGCGATGGATGTGTATCTGTCACAAAACCAAATCTCTGCGGATTAGCGACGGATCATGTCATTCGTTAATTCATCGCAAATTAGCGATAAAAGTAGCGACGGATATGTTCTGTCGCTATTTAGCGACTAGAAAATTGCGATGAAAGTTATCCGTCGCTAAACTGTTTAGCGACGGATTACATTCGTCGCTAATCCACAAATTTCTTGTATATATATATATATCGGCTGAATGATAATCACCCCATCTTATGTTTCTTTTTCTTTTTAGTTCCTTTTGTTGGGCAAGGTAGAGTTGAACCAGAATAACTAGTTGAGATGTAACATCTTACTAAAAGAATCTGAGTTGGCTGCCATTTCAAAGAAAACTCAATTAAGCAGGGGTTGTATGGTTGAATTTTATCCAATAATTGAGGTGCATGGTACCTCAAAACCTTCTATCATACACCACAAAACCTAGTAGTGTATTGGGTCCAAACAGGTGTGGGCCATAATTTTGTCAAATCACCTGCGCAACTTTGGGATGGAGAAAAGTCTACCGTGCTTATCGTGTGATGGATCAGGTGCAATCGACCCTGATCCCCTGCAAAAAGAAATGTCTATTTGATTACGAGGGAAGCATGTTAAAATAGGGTCCACCTGACGTAAGAAACCCACGACCCGTATTTTCAATAATGGTCACTGCCAAATCACGACGGAAGCAAGAACACAATTTGTTCAGCAGAGCAACCAATATTTAGTACTCATCATTTGCAAGAAATTTGTGCAAAATAGACTTGAGACTTCTCTCTCTGGCCCTCACACACACATATATATATAGGGTCAGATTTAAGAAAAAACCCAAAACTCTTCTGTCATTTGCTGTAGACTGTACGAAACATAGTAGGCAGCTATCCTCTCTCTCTCTCTAGAAATCATAGTTGTAGGTTGCATCTTCTCAATCAGACCTTATGAATGTACTTAAAAGAGTTTGTTTGATAGGGATCATGTTTTTTGGACATCAAAATAAATTTTATAAGTCATGAAATTTTGGTACCTTGTGAGCGAGTTAATTCTGAAGATCTTTAAAAAGCTACGTGTATGTCATAATTACATGATCAAAAGCTACATGTATGCCATCAAAATAACTTACGGGAACCTCCTTATGATTATAACTTTACAAATACTACGGTAAAATCACATCGTTGAAGACAGTGAAAACTTTTTTTTATCATTTCTTTATTCGCTACTTAAATGTGTTAACATCTTTTTTATCCATTATTCACGTAATACACAAATATAACGTGAATTTTCTTATGATTGTAACTTCATAAATACCTTAGTAAAATCAATATTTTATACCAAAGTTGCTAGAGACTTAGCGAATGTATATTTGCACATGTTTTTTGTGATCCTTACAAAACATGCAAATATAACTCATGTGAACCTCTTTTAATCGTAACTTAACAAATAATACAGTAAAATTTTCTTTAATCGTAACAGACCACAAAAACCCTAAAAAATACTAAAATAACCCTAAAGTGCAGACAATCACTTTTTATACCACAAAAAATTATAAACACGAAAGAACATCACATTCTATAGGTACCAAATATATGCATAGTTAATAACATATTTGTGTATTTCTACACAATTAGATATGTGATCTTATAAAATATGTGTTTTTACTGCATTATTTGCTAAGTTATGATTAAAAAAGGTTCGCTTAAGTTATATTTGTGCACTTTGTGAGGATCGCAAAAAACAAAGTGTGAACATACATTTAAATGAGGGTTATATAAAGAAGAAAAAAGGTTTGCACAGTCTCCAATGACTTTGATATAAAATATGCAATTTTACTAAGGTATTTATAAAGTTACGATTATAAAGAGGTTCACATAAGTTATATTTGTGTGCTTTGTGAATACCACAAAAAAAAGGTTCGCAGAGTTTTTCACGACTTTAATATAAAATATGCGATTTTACTAAAGTATTTACGATTTCACGATTAACAAAAAAGATCATATAAATAGCATAATTTTTGTGCCCTTCTTGAAGACCGCAAAAAAAATATTGTGTAAATATACATTTAAGTGAGGTGTTGCCTTAGCCAATAGGCATAATGATATATCGCGCCTACATCATGACATTCGCTTGTGCAAAAGGTAAAAAAAAACCCAAAAAAATCTTATTTGCAGTTTTGAACATCGGGAAGATTTCAAAAAATTTAGAGCATTTAGAAAACACATTTCTGTCGTACGATCATTCTTCATAAAAATATATGGTCTCAATTTCGTGAGCTTTGTTTATGTAAAACGAAGGCATGTTACCGCCAGTTGCTTCTTGTGTAGAGGTAAAACATGTGCAATCTAATGTTTCCTTCATTTTTAACTGCAGTGACATTTTAAAGTTTTCTTATTTTCCTAACTTTTTTCACCGGTACCTTATTGGCATGAAAAATCATCAAATTTTACAATGTCGATCAATAAGTTTATTCTTCATCCAGTAAAGTCTCAGAGTTTTGCCTTTCAGACTGAAAGAAAAGTCATAATCAGAAAAGCAAGTTTCATTTTTTAGCTATCTTTTCAATTGAGATATTCTAGTATCCCATGGTTGATCTAAACCTAGACCATAAAAAGAATGGTTGGTGCCAATTAAATTCTTTTTATGGTTGGTTGATCCACTTGGCTTCCATGGAAAACTACTAAGGCCATTAAAGCTGCCCCTAAAAGGTGAAGAGATGCACAAATCCTTTAGTCAAGTCCATAAGTTAGGGTTTGGCTTGACATGGATTTGTTCTGCACCAACTGCACCTTGTTGGCCTTTAGTGACTGTTATCAGCCCCACCTCTAATTGGCCTACATTGAATGTATCAAGGGAACCCCATATGATGCCAGAGCCACACAATCAATACACTTGGGGTCTTGCAGATGACTTGGCCATGGTGGCGCCCACCCTCCCCCATGGTGGGCCCCTACCTATCTTAACCAGCTCACTGATTGCTTTTAGTCCAATTTGTGAACAACCGCTACCATCATCAGTGACTGAGCACAAATAAATGGAAAGCTCAGTGGGGGTCCACATAAGGTGACCCCTACAGTGATACTGGTTTCATGAATTATGTATGAATAGACTCAAGCTGGTCTGCTCTCACATGAGACTTAAAAAGTTAAAACCACTAAAAATACTCACTGCTCACAGACGTTCGTAGTTATAAGATGTTAACTGCATGAACTCAGGTTAATGGGTCCTTCCAAGAATGGACCCATCAGTTTTTAAATAATGTGAACTGAAAATCAAGCTCTTTTGATACTTTTACAAGAAGAAACCATCCCAGGCGCAGAGACCTAGTCGCGCTAGCCTGCCGTACTTTTAGCTGAATCTGGTTCCATCCGCACCATTCCCGGGCTTCCATTGATTCTTCAACGATGATGATGCTTCCGGCATCTATGAAATACCCCTTATGATCCTTAATTGTGTGTCCCAGATTCCATCTGAATTGAGAGGTACCATAGGTGTTTATCCTTATCCAACATTCCTTGGGGGTTCCCAAAGATCCATCGACCTGCATTTCCTCACCACTCAATTTTCCTCATTCCTTAGGGTAATTAGAACATGCTCCCTAACAAACATACTGCCTCTCTCAACATCTCTTGAGGACTGTGAGGCTCTTCCTTGAATATTAGGTGATTTCTAATTTTCCATGTTTTTTTTTTTTTGAAAATAAGAACGTTGGGGTTATCCTCATTTTATATTAGAGAATAAAAAATTACAAAAGATCACCCCTCACATAGTAGCCAATCTAGAGTCTTATCTTTTCATAGCAAATTATTAAGATCGAAGCAAGAAAAGAACAAAACCCATAGCCATTAAAGGCCCCTTACACAAAACATCCTCCTAGGCAAAAATATTTGTTAGAGAAAATGCTGGATTTGAAAATCATCGTCCTTCAACAACACCCATCACAGTCCTGTACTACCGTTGGTTATTTGAAATCAAGTAAACATGAGTACCATGATGAAGGGATGACAATTGGTGCAGACACTCAACTTCAACAAAATTCAAGCTTGAAACTCTCTTTATACCTCCTCGAGCATGTCACATCATGTGTGATGAATTTCAGCAGCTAGAAATGGTCTACTATCAATTCGATTTTTGCAAAAAAAAAATAAATAAATTTCACCTGAGAAACTGACCACTTTATTATAGCAAAATGTTCAGTGCAATACACCCAAACCAGATCAACCATTGCAGTTATACTTGGAAGCACACCCTCATGATAAGAAGTGTTTCTCAACTTTCAAATATTCCAACAAACAATATAAAATGTAATGTCTCATTAAGGCTTGAGCCATGACGAGTAGAAGCACACGCACAACGCCATCCACTACAGATAAAATCAGAATGTGAAATCTAATTCTTCACAAAAAATTTACACATGTTTTTCAAATAAATTGAGCAATAAGGCACAAAAACAACAAATGAGATTGTGATTCTTCATGCTTGAAACATAGAAGGCATCTCTTTGGCAATGTGACCCCAAACTCCTTTAATCCGTCATGAGTGAGAAGCCTTCCATGACCAACCAAATAAGCAACTCATATTGCCCTTGGCAGCACTTTTTTAAGCCACACATAATTGTATCACTCATGAGATGAAGAATCATTTATAATGAAATTTTAGATATCTTTTCTAGATTTTCACTGCACATACAATGCATCTCCATTATAGCCTATCAGGGTCATGAGAGAGATGAAATCCTATCAGATTATGTCACAAACTTTCAAGGCTCGATACAGGAGCATGTCGATTTACACATAATGCTAACCCATCTTTAATACATATTTTTTTTTAAATTAACAATCATGTCTTTCTCCCTCAGGTACGATAGATATCATTAGTGTACCCAGTAAAATTCTTTAGTTGGCATGTGCCTTGTGCTTTTTGGATTAGAGCAATCAAAGGGAAATTGATGTTTTTTCACAATTTTTTCCTTTCAAAAAAATCTTTGACTGCTACAATAATGTCACTACTCACAATGTCTTAGCATATTTGAGAGAACATACATGGAAACCCATCCGGCCCCGGAGCTTTGTCACCTTTTACTTGAAAAACTGCAAATCTCACATCCACATCAGAAACATGAGCTAGCAATATCTCATTCTCCTCTTGAGACACGTGGCCCATTCTAAAAGGAGAATATGTCAACTCGGTTCTCATCCTCCGCAAGCAAGCCTTGAAAGAACGTGAAACACTCACTTTTAATACATGAATGTTCCAAAATATAGGAGCTATCAATTAGAAGGTTATTGATAGTGTTCTGATGCCTTCTTTATTTAACTGAAGCCATGAAAATTTTAGTGTTCATGTCTCTCTCTCGAAGCCAATAAACATGAGATTTTTACTTCCATTGAGATTCCTCCAGTACTAATGCCCTTTCAAGATCTTTCTTCAGTTGAAATTCAATTTCAATATCCTCATGAGAAGGCGAAGAGCAATTCATCGATTGCTACATGACCAGGAATTGGTTCCGCAAAGACTAAAATTTACCTTCGAGGTACCCAGATCTTGCCTTCTTACAGGCTTGCAACTTTAATCTCACATCATCCAGCTTATTCAATATATGAATCATGGGACAACCAAACAACAAAGTATTCCAACAATCTGAAATAATTTTCAAATATTTTGATTCTGATAACCACCACTCAAAGAATTTGAAAGACTCTTTCTTGCAACCATTTCAGAGTAAAAAACAAGCAAATAATGGTCTACCACCGATCTTGAAAACACCTTCATCGAGCTGCCCATACGAACATTATCAAACCATTGATAGTTGATGAAGCATACCAAGACACCATTGTGGCCTGAAATAGTTTTCAACAGTAACATGCATTTTGAGTTGGCGAACAGGTTTATCCATGCACCATTGGCCATTGCTCTATCCAGGTGGCTGTCTTTGAAAGCAAAAATCTTTTTGGTTATTATGTCAGGTCAGATTAGGGCCTATGTGATTCAATTCTATAATCTTACACACTCCTATAACTTCATTGAATCTTGCACTGTCTGCATGCCACATATTCGAACCCTTACTCTCTAGGATAGATCTTGTAGTGTTGGAGTCCCCCGAAACCTTCTTTGGGTGTTGAATCAAAGTTTTCCATAAAGATTCTTATTGGTGAGCAAAATTTTGGGCATATACCATAGTTAATACGATGATATCCTCCTTAACCTCAACTAGGATTGTCATAAGATGGTTGCTCTATCTGAGGTGTTAACAAGCTGAAAAAAGTAAAAGGAAAAAACAACTACACACAAAAATAAAGATTTTACGTGGTTCGGTGAAAACTGCCTCCGTCGAGGACCACACTGAATCTTCTTTTATTGATTGAGATACATAATACAAAGGAAGCTGCCTCCTTAAATAAAAGTCTACCAATTTTACACGGCCATTGCTAGGTACAACAAGGTGTCTAAGGTAAAATTATAGAACTACCTTAAAAAAAATTGCCTTGAGACTATCGCCCCTGAACTCCCACCTTATGGGCAGGAGCCCACCCCCTTATAACCCGGGCCAACTTACCGCGAAGTTGGATCAACGAAAATTATGGATTTTATATGCAGGTAGGCTTCACGTCCTCCAATACGAGGAATGAGAAATAGATCTACAATGAGCATAAAAATGAATACTATTTTCATAAATAATTTCCTGCATAACTCTCCCATTTATACATAAAAATGAATACTATGAGCATAATAGGCTCCACACTCTCCCATTTTTTATCTTAATGTCGATGAAAGGAACCGTGTGAAAATCCAATGGAACTTCAATACTCAATCAAGCATAGTGCATCTGTTCCTTCAACCTTGTGAAAGTGTCTCTTCTCTTGGCAATTCTCCTTTTAGCGCAAAAACTATGGCTCAGTATTCGGTTGGTCAGAAGAGAGAGGGTTCCCTGGACCATGTGAT